>NW_008654112.1:2327-10145 GCF_000695815.1 Acanthisitta chloris | reverse complement strand
CCTGCTGGGCTTTATGATTCTCAGGGCCACATGTAGAATCTTTTCCTTGCCTGTCCCAGGAAACTGAAGGCCAAAGCAAACTTCCCATGCAAAGGGTTTGCACATGATGCCTCTGTTTTCCTGGTAAAAGGGGATTTGAGATTTCTAACCCCAAAACCTCAGTGGTTCCCACAGCCCTTTGGATGTGGAACAGTTTGGCAGCCTTGCAGGTAAACAAGATTTTCCTTGAAAGGCCAAACCTTCCAACTTGGATTGGTTTCTTTGCCTCTCTTCTCCTTCTGGCTGTGCTTAACAGCAAAGTGAAAACAAAGAGAGGCAGTTATTTGGAGAATCTGAAATTGGGACTTATTTACTGTCTTCAGCTTCTTCCAGATAAAGACACCAATGTTAAATCAAGGGAAAATCTTTGCTGAGTACAAGAGGATTTCCAAAGCAAATGCCTGAAGTGAAATCCCAGATTTTGACCCAGGGTCTGATTTTGAGAGGTATAACAAGTACTCCATATCCCTTTCCAATACAAGTCTAAAGTGAAGAAGCCTAATGAACAATTCTGAGATCAGATTAACTCTTTGATGTTAAAACTCTGATTAATTCTCCCTGTCTGTGGAAGAAGAGTTTATATTGCTGTAGTAAAAATGAAGCAACACTAAGGAGATATTTGTTCTTAACATCATTACCAGGAGCTCTAGGGATACTTAACAAGTAATGGTCCTTGACATGCACACTATTTCGAATTAATAAATCAGGAAAAGATCTTCATAGCCATTAACTGACACACAAGTCTCACTGAATCACCCTCAGACTGCTTTGATAACCAGAGTACACATAAATAAGTAATACACCTTTGCTTAATCTCAAAGCTGACTGTGTATTGCACACAAATCATCCCTGAAACTACACTGGTATCTCCTCAGATTAATGTAATTTTTGATCTATGTACCTTAGTGGTTCATCCAGCTCCATGTTCTTTATAAAACTGCTATTAATTTAACTGGAGTAACAGCTTCTTCTCCTTTGCCATCACTACCTGTTCACCGGGTTATGCCATCAGACTGCCTGGCTGAAGTGCAGATTCTTGGCCTCACATACTAGAAGAAAAGAAACAGTCACCTATATACAAAGGAAAGGAAATATTCTGCTTGAGAGTTGTTTTTTGCATGTTGAATAAACTGACCACTTTCAAGGTATGTTTGTAAGTCAGTGCAGCTTCTCAGAGGGCTGTAGGCTTTGGTCTGCTATGAACAGAAGAAATGGCAATGGTTATTTGCAAAGCAAAGCATGTGAATTTTAAACTCTGAACACCTCTGTCCAGCAGGATAACTCTGCTGTTCATTATAAACCTATAAGTGATATAAAAAATAAATGGTTGCTCTGTTCCAACCAAACAGGACATGCCTTGTTATCTGTAGTTATATTGTGCTGTGGTTCTTTGTGTGTTCAGGAAATTAGTGCTGTGCTTTGTTTCTCTGCTTGGACCTTATGGCTAAATCTCAACCCATATGTTACAATGCTGCTATTGGAGGGGATTTGGAAAGGCATCCTAATTGGCACAGTTGGCTAGCTAGAAAATTCCACATTGTGACTTAATATCACAGTATGAATCCATTTGGAGAGGTGTTTCTGTCTGGAGGAACTCAAGCTGTGTTGGATTTTGATAGCTGAATTTAGCATGGCAAGTGGAGAACTCTATACATAGTTTCACCTTAAAAACCTTACCTAGAGGAAGGAATTTTGTTTGCAGACCATCCATAGATGTATTCTAGAGGAGGATGTTATATATCTGCATATAATTATGAGTGATAAACCTGATAAGATCACCGATGCAAATTCAAATTCATCTTGAATGGCACAAATAGAAAATCTAAAAGAACAACTTGCAGTGCAATTTGCCACCAAATATACTTCAGATCACACATAAATGGGCTGAAACAAGGCTGGAAGTTTACAGAGGACTTATCTTGGTTGTTCTGTTTCAACATAGGTGGCAGAGGAATCCAGAGAATCTCTGCACTGCAATATCCCTTCATTGCTGAGCACCCACAGACAAGGTTTGAACCAGGAAAGCAAGACCCTAACTACACTTCTACTCTTAGAATTGCATCCATTACTCCAGCCCAGGTCATGAATGAAAGCTGTAAACCCTCTTCAGCAACTGGTGGGACATCAGATCAAGTCCAACAAGCATTAAAGCACAGTGATGTTTTTACTGCCCGAATTCCAAGTTGATGTAACAGCTGAATTACCACTGAATCCAGAAGAATAGGGAAAACAAACCATTCCCTCACTGACAATGAAAGAAAACCACCAGGGGCACAGACTTTACTCAAACAGGTGTTTCTTAGCAGCTTCATTTGCCTTTATCTTTTGCCCTCACCTTCCCAAGGAGTGTTGAGCACCCACTAATATTCACAGATATTGGTGCTTAGCCTGGTCTTTGAAATATCTCTTATTGCACTCATGGAGTAACAGCTTAGTGCTGTTAAATTTTCATCCTTTCCAAGAGAAAACAGAAGCACAATAGGGACTGGTACAGAAGTATCCTGAAGGGACATTTTATCCTCCTTCTGTCATGAGCTGAGAGGCAAAAGAAGCAGCAAAAAAGAGAAATGAGCCATAAAAAAATGAGCAAAAGATGACACTTGGATCATTGCATGTCAGAAATGCCATGCAGGACCAGAAGATTGTCTTCAGGCAGCAATGACATCAATTTGTCAGTGTCTTCACCATTGTTTTACTGGCTCCACAAGAGCTAACTGGACACAGCACTACTCAATCATCACCTGTCAATCACAGCCTAAAAATAAAGTTAATCTGTCATCCAGTTATTGGAATTCTTGACCAGTTTATATTTCCCTTTAATCCCCTGCATCACTCCTGTGTTCTGGGTAATGTAAGCATTTCAAATGAGTTACAATGGGAGATGGATTGAACCCTGGGACTGGAAAACTGAGGGAGTTTTGGTAATAACTATAATAAATATACAAAGAAATATTTATGTCCCTGCCCATGGCAGAGGGTTGGGACAAGATGATCTCTAAAGTTCATTCCAACCCCTTAAATTCTATGATTCTATGATAAATAGTGGAAGATTTAAGCAGCATCTGCTAATAAGGTTTTTTTTTTCCATCCTGGTTTCCTACTTAGTCATGTCCTTTACTAAAAGCCTCTTGTGGTTCACCAAAGATGTGTTTGACATTTTTACCCCATCCTAGATTCCAACTGGGATCACACACTGAGGTTTTCAGTCACATGTCAAAATATACCATTTCCTGATGAAAAAAACCCCAGCCTGGATAAGTTTCTTTTCTGTATTACAGCTATTATCAACCTGTTGTGAGGGATGAGTTGAATGGATATTGTGCAGTGACCTTGGTATCCAACACTGGCTTGCAAAGGGCTAAGGAGTTGACAGGAACACACCAAGAGATATCAGACTCAGGGACAAAAGGCAGAAGCTGAGAGTAGCTGAAGGGGAAAGGACTCCTCTTTGAAACTTGTAGCAGCTCCATGGAGGAGAGATTGATGGATGATTATTTGCATTAGTTTTCAGAATCACAGACTCAGGTTGGAAGGGAACATAGTGGGTTATCTGGTCCCACCTCCCTGCTCAAGCAGAGCCAGCCCAGAGCACATGGCTCAGGGTTGAATACCTCCAGTGGGGGAGAATCCACATCCTCTCTGGGCAATCTGTTCAGTGCTCAGTGACTGCACAGGAAAGTTCTTCCTCATATTCAGGTGGAACTTGCTGGGCATGAGGTTTTGCTGTTACCTCTTGTTTTATTGGTTTCCACCACTGAGAAGAGCCTGATCCATCCTCTTGGCACCTTCTTCAGATACTTGTATACATTGATGAGGTCTCTCTCAGTCATCTCTTCTTGAAACTGAACAACTCCCTCAGCCTTTCCTCATCACTGAGGTGCTCCAGTTCCTTCAGCATCTTTGTCACCCTCCACTGGACCTGCTCCAGGAGCTCCATGTCCCTCTGGTCCTGAGAAGCCCAGAACAGCACACAATATTCCAGGTCCTTCTCCACAGAGCTGCTCTCTAGCAGGTCAGTGGAGAACCCCAAGCACCTGTACTGCTGCTTGGATTTATTCCTCCCCAGGTGCAGGACCAGCACTTGCCCTTGTTGACCAGTTTAAAGGCTGCCACTTTGATCCCCTCTCTTTCCTTTCCCTTCTTCCAACTTCCTAATGAAGGAACCAGACTCAACTGACTCCTGTTTGTGTAGCAGCAACTCAAATCCCACAGCAGTTTGTCCCAAACCCCAAAGCACTCCCAGCCACCTGCAGAACAGACACTTGTTCCATGCAGCCATAGGCAGACACTGTAGCTAATCTTGCCAGCAGCTAAATTCTTGTTAATTCTCCTCTTTCACTGCACATGTTATTAAACATAAAATACCAGTACAAGCACAAAGCTCACAAAAGAACAACACAGAGACTGGGGAAACACAGGCTTCAGGTTCACTTAAGTAATTGCTCAATTCCTGAAGGAGATGCAGCATGTGTTGTGTCTCTCTACATATTTATTGCTTCTATCTCCTCTGCCCTTGGTGAGCTGTTCAAGCAAGGTAGGAGAAGGTTCATCTGAAAGGCACAGAAGTTTTTTTATTCACATTTTTCTTCACTATAAATGGGTGAAACTGAGTCTTTGAACACACCCAGGCAACTGGGTTTATTCTTTCTTTTAAATGGTGATGTCTCCCTTTCTTCTTTATCTTCTCTGCAACAGCTGGCACTACTACTGCCAGATGCCACCAGAGTCTACAGAGGATTCAAAACAGGCCAGCCCTAACCCTGGGCTTGAAAGAGTGATGATGTCTCAGCAGCCAGAGGACACAGAGGAAATGAGTGAGCCAGAAGGAGCTTGTCAGAGAGTTGCAATGTCAAACTAACACAATAACAACCCTGGAATTCAAAATGCAGCTCAGTAGATGCAGCAACAAGCAATGTACTCACACATTTTTTGGCTTTAATTAGTGTTCTTTGGTAGCAATGAATTTTCTTCAGCAATTCTTGGAATTCACATGACTGCAGAGTATGTCTGAATTGTATAAGCAAGAAAAATATTGGGTCTGGAGGTGTCATGCATAGAAAAATGCTTTGCTGAAGTCAGATCCAGGCAGTTTTCTTCCTTACTCATGGCCAAAGGCAAAGGTATGCTATTTAGATGAAAAATCCAGGCTAGCAGATCCCCATCTCCACCTTGGATACCTCTCACCTCTTTAGAGAGGTTAAACCATTCTGGTCCTACTGTCAATAACATCCAAGGTGATACAAATGAACAAGGATATCCTCTCTTAGTCAAAGCAATGAAATTAGAGCCTTCAGAACCAGTTCAGACCAAGGCTCAACCACCTCCATAGCTCTTCAGCCTCATGTCTGAGCAAGGCTCAACCACCTCCATAGCTCTCATCCTAATATCTTCTCTGCTCCACCAGAAATTGGCATGGTTACACCTATTAGTGACAACCATATGATACAGCAATCTGACTTTCCAGCAGCTGATTTGCAGTGATGATTCATTTTCACTCCAGAGGGTTCTGAAACCTTCCACAGGATCATAGTGGAGTTGGTCTCTTCTCTGAGTTGCATCTTGTGGTCCTCCATTGAAACCAAGTAGCCTGAGAGTTAGCAGAGGATTATTTCCAGGGTGTTGGCTGTTCACCAAGAGGTAAAGCTGAGGCAGTGGCTACTGAGAAGCCAACTGGAATAAGGTAATGGTAAGGAACTGAAGCCAAAGTAATCCAAGCCAACTGGATCACTGGAAGCCAGTGAGAACTGTCTCTGGGGTCTACTGCACATATGTTTGGAACTGCAAAAAGGAAAGGAAGATCTCCAGGGGCATGAATCAGACTACTTGAGCAACACTGGAAACTGGAACATTGCTGCAAAGCCAAAACTTCTTTGTCTTATCATACCCAACATTTATTAAAGCAAAATCCTGCAAAATGGCAGAGAAACCAAGTCTGATCCAAATAAATATTTGGAAGAAACTGTTGACAAAGAGCATAGTCTATATGTCAAGAGTCCTCTTAGGAGCAAACTCATTTTGTGCAGACATTCCTGAATGGAAGATATGTTCATAAGAATGCTTTGTCACTGGGTTTCAGAACAGCATGGGAACTCCTTACAAAATTCGTTTCCAGCCATGTCTCAGTCCTCTCCTTTCTCTCCCTCTCCCCCTATGACCAGTTAAGAGCATCCACCCCCTCCCAGTCTCTCCACAGGGGTTAATTCATTCATCTGTGCTATGCAGCCACTGGGTTTGCCCTGAGAGCTTCCAAGGTAGAAAGAGAAAGTGGAAAGAAAAAGCAACTCCCTGCATGATTTGTGAAACAGGCAAAATACAATAGCAATAAAACCAGTAATGAGCTCATTAGAATAGAAATGGTCTCATTAGCAGTGCAAATGCCAATCATATACGTGGCCAGGTTCCTGATGGTGCAGGGAGTGCTTTAAATGCTGTCCTTCCCTGCTCCAGCAGGATAAATCCTGCTTAAAACCATGCAGTTTGTCCAATCCTTGGGCTGTTGTCCCTCCCTTTGCTCCCCAAAAGGTCACTGCAGTATATAATGCCTGGACACATGGGACATGGGGGGTCATATGCACATCCCTGTGCTCTGCTATGGGCAGAGGATCAGACTTTCCCCTCCAGGCTTCAACTGCCACAAGAGGAGAGGGAAGAGGACTCCATTTGCTAGCAAAAATTTCTTGAGCATCCAACGGGAGAAGGGATTTGGAAATATGAGAGGAAAAGTTTCCACCAAGATGCTGGGAATGAATGCAGAGTATTTGCAGATGAACAGTAAGAATGAGGATTCTAACACAGTTTCAGCTATTTTAGGCCAGTTGGAGTGCAGCATTCACAACTGTGCATATACCTCTGAGGACAATGCAATGAAGGCTGATGGCATCTGCATGGAGCATTGCTTCCTCTCTCCTCTCCACTCCAGCCAGGTAGAAATATTACCTTGGCTGAGAACATGTTGGCCAATGGTCATGCTGGGGGAGGAAGAGCAGCCAGGGGATGGGAGAAGACAAGTGCCAAAACATGCTGTGTTTTGTAATTGAAAAGGAAATGTCCATTTTACTCTTTTCCTATCCAAAGTCTAGAGCTGATCTCCCAGTATCAATGTCCTTTCATGTGTGCATCAAAAGACTTATCTTCATTTTATAGACCTGGAAATGTACCACAGAAAATGCAGAGCTAAACTAACTGAACTTAGTGAGCTCTTGGCTGGAGGTACCAGACGAAATTCAGCACCTTCCTCTGGTCAGCAATGGAGCTGACACATCCCCTTTTCTGCTGGCTAACATCCATAAATCTGTGTCTCACACAGCCTCTCATGGTCACTCTTTTCCTCATTGCAAATTGATATGCTTTGGGGTTCAGATTTCACAGGACCTGCAGTTCAGATGATCTGAAATGTTGGTCCCTCTGCACACAAATATCTCCACAACTTTTCCACAGTCACACAACAGCACTCAGCAGAGCAGGGAGTTAAAGCCTTTCCCTCAGGGTCAAGCTGTGCTGTAATTGTCAACCAGTACACCCTGTATACAAAATCCTTTTTGATTTGTAATCTAGGCTACCAGAAATGTACAACTCCATCAAGATCTGCCAGGTAATAATGAGCCATGCTTTTCAGAAATGTACTTAAATCTGAAAGTGATTAAAGATGCTCAAGCTTGCAATTACCTATTACTCACTCAGGCTCTAAATGATTTGTTTTGCACATCATTCCAGGAAGTTGTAACTTCTTCAAGCAATGGTTCTGGTCATTAGGGGAGAGCAGCAACAGTAGTCACTCTG
>NW_008654112.1:0-2313 GCF_000695815.1 Acanthisitta chloris | reverse complement strand
AGGAATGCTGCAGATTCAATATTCAATAATAGAGGTATAGAATCATCAAGGTTTGAGGAGACCTCTAAGATCAGCAAGTCCAACCATTAACCTGACCCTGCTGTAACCCCTAAACCATATCCTCCAGTGTCAGATCCAGATGCCTCTTAAACACTTCAGGGATGGTGACTCCATCACATCCCTGGACAATCTATTCCAGCAGCTGAATGCCCTAACAGGGAAAACATTTCCCCTAACATCTGATCTGACTCTGCCCTGTCTCAGCTCATGGTTGAGACTTTCCTGTTTGGAAAATACTGTGCACACAGAGCGTTGTATAAACAAATGACAATCTTACTAATAATTAACCCTGTTACTAATGACAGGAATTTATCTCACTATTAATCAGAATAATAAGCTTGTCCAAGATGACTTCAGCTCATTTAATCTCAAGAACGTAGCTCAATATTAAGGGGAAATAGATTAGAAGTAGAAATAGATAGATGTACACAAGGACCATAGGAGAACTGTGTATCTTTTATGTGATAACTGTGGTGAACAAAATAAATGTGCCTTCTTGTTCTGGTATGTGTCTAAGATAAAAAACGTCCCGAATCCTAAATTGTAAGTGATGTATTTATGCAAGGAAAAAGCCAGAAAGGCAAGAGGATTTGGCTTTACAGAAATAGTGACCAGCCCAGCTGGTGACACAGGAGGCTGCAACATTGCACAGAAGCAAAGGAACTGGAGCATCTCACTGATGAGGAAAGGTTGAGGGAGTTGGGCCTGTTAAATGTTGAGAAGAGATGACTGAGAGGGAACTCATCACTGTATTCAAGTATTTAAAGGTGCTGCCAAGAGGATGGATCAGGCTCTGCTCAGCAATGCAAACCAATAAAACAAGAGGTAACAGCAAAACCTCATGCCCAGCAAGTTCCACCTGAATATGAGGAAGAACTTTCCTGTGCAGTCACTGAGCACTGAACAGATTACCCAGAGAGGTTGTGGATTCTCCCTCCGTGGAGGTGTTCCAGAACCATCTGGACACAACCTTGAGCCATGTGCTCTGGGCTGGCCCTGCTGGAGCAGGGAGGTGGGACCAGATGATCCACTGTGGTCCCATCCAACCTAACTGATTCTGTGATTTTGGTACATGTCTGAGAGAAATTTGCAGTTCTGAAGTGGTATCCCAGTCTGGTGAGCCTCCAGAGCTTCCAGAACTGCAGAAAATGATTTGCTGGGGAGAAGTTTGTGATAGCTGGAGCTGTCCCACATCTCAGGTGCAACTAAACCTCTTCCCAGGACTGGAACAGCAAGTCCCTCTTCTCACACACACTCTGAAGCTGCATCTCACTCCTCCTGCCCAGCCAGGTGAGGCACAGAGAACTGTGCCTCAATGCAGAGTGGACTGCTGAGAACACAAGTTAGCAAAAGGAAATGAAAGAACAGCAACTAGCAGATGATTAATGGTACTGATATGAACCCTGCTGACAGCTTAGAGCCTGGGCACCTCTGCTGAGACAGATTAACTTTGTCTCTTGAAACGTGGGAACGAAAAGAAAAGAACCTACCCACTGGGAAATGTCTAAATTCATAGAAGAGTGATGAGCATGTTTGGGCTGAAGGAATTGGCTGGAGAAAATTTCTGGCAAGGTTTGCCACTCTCTATCTGGGTGCTTAGCAGCCACTCAGCTCAGCATGAAGATTCTGAGCTAACAACATCACATCTACTGACTGAAAAGTCCAAAGGCAGCAGCACAGGAATTGATCTTCATTTGTTCTGAAGTAGTTAGAAAACATTCCTGAGTTGTATTTTTCCACCCTGACCTATATTGCTGTGTTGATTCACTTTTCTCCTCTCTTTTTGAGGGACAGCACAAAATTTGGATTTTCCCACCCTTACTGCTCATTGCTGTACACCTAAACTATGGTTGGACCTGGGGGCAAATCCTTCCTGAACCACCAGCCTCCCATTTTGCTTACAGGATCAGAGAGTGCTCTGGAATCTTCAAAGGCATAAAGAAAAGTCAAATACACTTTGAAATACTTGTGTGAGTTCACATGGGTTTGAGACATGCTGTGTTTTCCATCAGGGATATATGGTGTATTCATGTCACAAAAGGAGTTACTAAGTGGCAAGGTGAAGTCACTTGTGGGTTAGTCCTGGCATGAACTTGCCACAGAAAGCAAATAAGGGTCTTCCCCAGGCCTTGGGGTTATAGAATCAGAGAATCATCAAGGCTGGAGGAGACCTCTAAGATCATCAAGACCAACCATTAACCTGCCACTGCTGGAACGTGTAAATTGTAAACCACATCCTCCAGTGCCAGATCC
>NW_008654111.1:8644-8899 GCF_000695815.1 Acanthisitta chloris | reverse complement strand
GGCTGATTCCAATGGGATGAGGCTTAAGAAGGCCATGTGCTGCTCCTGCACTTTAGCCAGTTGTGTTACCTTGCTGCACTTGCTTGCTTTTCAATAATGTATATGTGGAAAACTGGAAACAATGGAAGGGGAAAAATCTTTCAGATTTCCTGAAAACGATCATTCTTTAGATTTAAACTAGATTTTCTTAGAGAATATCCATCCTATACAGCTACCTGAAATGAGGACCATGTGAGCTAAACAGTGCACTCACAT
>NW_008654111.1:4040-8404 GCF_000695815.1 Acanthisitta chloris | reverse complement strand
CATGAGGAGAGGCTGAGGGAGCTGGGGGTGTTTAGCCTGGAGAAGAGGAGGCTCAGGGGAGACCTTATCACCCTCTGCAACTCCCTGAAAGGACGTTGTAGTCAGGTGGGGGTTGGCCTCTTCTCCTAGGCAACCAGCAGTAGGACAAGAGGGCACAGACTCAAGCTCTGCCAGGAGAGGTTTAGATTGGATATTAGGAAGAGATTTTTTTACAGAGAGAGTGATCAGGCATTGGAATGGGCTGCCCAGGGAGGTGGTGGATTCACCATCCCTGGAGGTTTTCAAGATGAGACTGGATGTGGCACTTAGTGCCATGGTCTAGTAACGACGTTAGGGTTGGATTCAGTGATCTTTGAAGTCTCTTCCAACCTGGCTGATTCTATGATTCTATCATTCCACATGTGCAAGTGATGCTATCTAGTTCACAACTGTCAGTATCTGCTTGCATTCTCCCAGATCATGCAAATAATCACTTCCCATCCATAAGTTTCCCTATCTGTTGAGTTAAGCAGTTCTATGACTTAGCCATGTGTTTGTCTTCTCATTCTGCTATTAGATTTTACAACAACTTGTGTCAGGAAAAAAACACAAAACCAAACAAACAAAAACCCCCAAAACAAACAAAACCCACACAAACAAAAAAAAAAACAAAAAAACACCCCCACAACAAAACCTCAGAATGTGTTCTTCAGGGCAGATTCATTGTAATAAACCATATTTGTACTTTGATCCTCAATTTGCCAGTGCTATCACAGGTAACTGGATTCTGAGAATTTCCTGTTACAGAACACATATGGTCAGAATTTGTTTCTATAAAAACACATCATAAACCCTATGCCACATTTTAATGTAAAAATAATCTTAAATTCTATTCATAGCTGTAATAAAGTAATGGAAAACTAAGTTTTGTACATGAGTTGGCCAATGCTCATAGCAATTTTTCAAACCTCTCTCAACCTGCAATGAATAATTATGCTTTCTGTGCTCAGCTTGCCAGAGTGAGCTGGCTACTGGTGAATGCTTCTAATAATAAATACTCCACAGACAGAACAATTACTGGTTCAAGTCCAGCCTGGGATGTTTGGAGGGGAAAAAATGTATATCATTTCACCCCAATCAGAAACAAAGGTTAAAGAAAACCTGCTTTGCAAAAGAAGCAACATGCAGACTAGAAATACCAGCTCTGAGCTGCCGTAAGACTTGAAAACAGGCTATAGAGACCTACACCTGATAGCCCCAAGACCTAGAACCCAAATGCCTCCTGTCATTTCCCTCAGATTAGCTGTCACAAGAGTGAGAAAATATCTGACTACCTGCCCTTTGCATTTGCACCTTTTACATTTCCTTCTTTGTCTTGTTAGCTCAATGGACAAAGCCCCTTAAGCCTCATCTCTGCTTGCGAAGCAACTGCTCCTGATTCTTTACAGTCATGGAGAACAGCAGAAAGAAAAAGCACATCTTTAACAAAATGCTTCTCAATACAACCAAATTCGTGCTGAGACATCTATGAATAAGTCATACAGGTCACGCATACAGAGCACAGCATTGCTGCAGAGAGGCAGATCAAAAGGGTGGCAATTCTGTCCTTGCCTATAACCGGTGAGAGACAGTGGAGCCTGACAAAGGGTCAGCATCCATGCCTCATGGTCACTAAAACAACTGGAGCTGGAAAAAAGGCTGAAAGCTGCATTTCAGCCACTGAACTCCTTAAAATGCATGTATCTTAGCCAAAAGGCACACTGAAAAGCAAGGGAATGTAGTGTAGAAGCATCACCCTATGATGAAGAGTTAAGAAACTGAAAGGCTCTCCCACTCTAGCTCATCTACTAGAAGCTGAAGCCTGACAACTTCAAATTCGTTTTTCATGAGTGTTTTAAGGACAGGACCTAGAACAGGAGAGATGGGAGATTCTAGACCTCTTGCTTTTTTCAGATGGAGGTTGGGCACCTTTAAAAAGGCATGCTTTAGCTACTGCAAATTTTACTACAATCAAAACCAGCAAGAAAACCAAAGCCAAAAATCACATTTTTGGTGCTTAGACACTAATGAATGAAAGGTGAGAATCAATGGGAGCACTGTTATACCACATTAGCCACAATCCCTCCTCAATAAAGCCTATAGACACTGGTCCTGGATCCACAGCTTCAGGTTCCTGGTTAGCCAATCTAAAAACATGCTTGCAAGGAAGAGAAACAGTTCCCCTCTCTCCTCTCATCTCTGAACTCCTGCATGTAGGATTCCACCATAGGCCAGTGGACCACCATGGGTTCAGTGACCTGTAATAGCAGAAAAACCACTCCTTTTCCTAATCAATAAGGCTATTTCCTTGGCTTAGAGCTTCTTGAACTGGTTCACTGGAGGAGCAGTATCTCAGACTCATTTCAGCTTCAGTTAATCTGTGCTCCATGTTTGTCTCCACAGCAGGAAGCCCTCAGCCTTCCTTGAGACCACAGGACTCAGACACTTCTGTTTAAAAACAGTGGAGTAACTCTGCCTGAGGCCAACTTCCCTCCCCCAAGGAAAACAAAATTTAAAGAAACCAGTTAGTTTTGATAAATTATTTGCATAACCCTCAACCTACTACATTTGAGAGTCTAATGCAGCTAGATTCTCTTTAAATAATTCAAGACATAATCAAACCATAAAGTCTAAGTCTCCAAACAGAATGTCACCACAAAGGTGACTTCTATTCTCTGACTGAGGTGCTTCAGCAAGCAAACAACAAGCAACTTTCATGAAATCAGGAAATGAGCCAGACAATTTAGTAGAGTGCCCAGTCAAAATGAGCATTGTGCTAATGCCTATATGAAGGTAAAAGACAGCTACACCATCACCTTGATTGAGTGAGCAGCATATGTATCAGGAATTCAAGCTATACATCAAGAAGGTATATGCCAGTCAGGTGCAAGAGGGGCACACCAAGTGCTGGGAGGCAGATTCTAAAAAACAAAACGTCTTCCTAATATCTAATCTAAATTTCCCTCTTTCTTCTTACAAAGAACCACAAGTTCAGGTGTGGTGTGACTGAGGTCTACACAACCAAGTTCCACACAGTGGAGGTTAGCACTGACACTGAATCTTAAGAACTGAACAAATTTATAGAAAAAATACAACTAAGAAAAACAGAACAACTATAAAACAAACAGCAGAGGATAACTGAAAATATCTAATCTAAATTTCCCTCTTTCTTCTTACAAAGAACCACAAGTTCAGGTGTGGTGTGACTGAGGTCTACACAACCAAGTTCCACACAGTGGAGGTTAGCACTGACACTGAATCTTAAGAACTGAACAAATTTATAGAAAAAATACAACTAAGAAAAACAGAACAACTATAAAACAAACAGCAGAGGATAACTGAATATGATGACAAAAAACTGACCAAAAAATTCACTGAGCTGAAAATGACAGAGCACTGAGAGGCCACTCTAGGAAACCAGCACTGCCCATAGCTCCAACCTCTGGCTCTGCCCTGGGCATTCAGCATTGGTCACAGGTAACATTCCAGGTGGTCTAATCCAGAACAGTCATTTCTATGTCACCCCAGAGAGAACAATGATCCATATGGCTTTCAATGGTAAAAAGGCCAAGAAGGATAGCCTGGATAAAATATCAAGTTCTGTCACTTCTGATGCAGGACAGGGATAACATAGGCTGAATTTTAGAAGAAACAACACACCCACACACATCCTCCAAAAGAGTAGTTGCAGGATTATATGATATTTAAACGGAACCCAAAAATCCCCAAAGCTACAGGACTCAGAAGTAAGGTGGGGAATGAGGGTGTATGGATTCAAGGATGAACATGGAGGTACTGTACTCCAGGAACCTGTTAACATTCCAGGAGGATGGCATTCTCCAGTGCTCCGTGGAACAAGGGACACAGAAAAAGGCCTGGTCATTCAAGGGGAGGAATAGTACTGCATACTAAAAAATAAATAAATAGACTCATAGGAGGTAAAGAAATTAACGTTATCAAGGCTAAACGGAAAAATGTGATATTAAAACTACCCCATGGGACCAGAATAAAGCAGCAACAGTGATATGCCAGATGGGCTGTGCCTTTAGGAAGCAGGCAGCAACAGGGAACTTCAGTGGTCATTCAAGGGGAGGAATAGTACTGCATACTAAAAAATAAATAAATAGACTCATAGGAGGTAAAGAAATTAACGTTATCAAGGCTAAACGGAAAAATGTGATATTAAAACTACCCCATGGGACCAGAATAAAGCAGCAACAGTGATATGCCAGATGGGCTGTGCCTTTAGGAAGCAGGCAGCAACAGGGAACTTCAGTTTGGACATGTTATGTTACCAAGACGAAGTTTTCAACAATTTTTTAACTTTGTTGAGTAAGCACAGAAAA
>NW_008654111.1:0-4030 GCF_000695815.1 Acanthisitta chloris | reverse complement strand
AAAAAAAAAAAAAAAAACAAAAACCAGTTAAGTCTTTGGCCAGTACAAGTTCTGCTTCATTTTCATTCCAACTGACTTACTGTACAAGCAAAAGCCCTTTAAAAATAGAAGGTGTGCACAAAAGATGAAAACAGCACAAATTCTAAGTTAAATGTGATGTTTTTTTCTTGATGATTTTAAAGTTATGGGGTAAATTCCTACAGATAAAAACTACACATTTTCCACCCATACCGGACCAGAGGCCGGTCAGCCAGTCTGCTGGATGATGGCCAGGCAAGAAATAGAAAGACTGATTAAGAAAGAAGATATTGTTGTTTATTTTAAAGAGCTCTGCAGAGGATCTGGAAAATTAGTCTTAGTTCCACACCAGACATGTTTAGAAACTGAAAATTAAAAATTAAACTAAGTGGCAGGCAGAGGGGAGAAGTCCCGATTTATATACCCATTAAGAAAGGCTTTGCACTTTTAGGAACTGAACAAGCACAGAGATATGTCCCTCTCACTAATTACAATGTCTCTGGATAGGCAAAACCTTCTGGTGTGATATCAGAACAAAGGTCTTAAAAATTAACATGTCCCCGGATAAAACTAAAGTTTCTGTAAAACTAATGACTGGCCAAAAGAGAGGAAAACACACAGAAATGCAGAGCTAGGTTTCACAATGGAGTGCTGTTACCAGTGGATAGACACACTGTGTACACACAAAATGATTCAGACTAACAAATAGAAAGGCTGAAAAACTGCAGACTGCAACACCAACAAGGGTATAACTAGGGTATACATGTTATATGTGTCTTCTTAGCCTTTCCTCAAGCATCATCTCTTGGTCACTGGTGGAGGACAGACTGGAGCAATCTGGGTTTGGCCTGAGCAGTTGGGTTTACGATCCCATAATCAAAACCTCTTCACTAGACATTAACATCTCCTTATCCCTTTTTCATGTCCAAAGTTGGCCACCAAAGCTTTCCACCCAGCCAGCCTCCAGGCTGCCAGTGAGCCTCACAACATCTTCTGTGGCACAGACAGCGAGGAATCTGCTTCCACCTGTCATGGCTGACAACAGATCTCTTTCTTAAGGCTAGGATGCTCCATTTCTTCCAAGAGGAAATCAATGCCTACAAGCATTCTCTCTGCTCCCCATTGCGCCTATACAGCCAGAGTCGGCCCATGATCTGCAGTTTGTTCCTTTCATATTGCTCACCAAATTAAAGATGACACAGCTTGACACCAAAAGGAAAGGGTTTCCAAACATATCTTATTTGATTAGATCTACAGTCCATCACACTATCAACATCTTCCTTCTCAACTACAAAAAAGATCCTTTGCCATGTCTGCAGCTCTTGAGTCATGGAGAAGGCTTCATGGGAAACAGTGTGGAACTGCGTAAGACCAAAAGGGATTAAGTGATAGTGAATCTGATGAAAAAAAGCAAGAGTGGCAGTTTTAATTTTGCCCATCAAGTCTGATATATTGATGTATCTGCTGGTCTCCAAAAACCAGACAAGTTCATGTGAAAAAACACTTGATACATTGAGTTCCAAATTAATTGCAATAGCTAGATTATTTTCCTTATTTTCTGGGATCTCAACAGTGTGATACACAGGCTGTATGTGGGCACTGTTGTGAAGACCAAGAGTTGGTCCTGCATGACATGGAGGATTAGCACTGTCCAGTTCATAGTTGGGGAGACTCTTACAGGCAAGGAAATCTCACTTCGGGTTCAGACACACGGTGTAAAAATCACATCATCCCCTCACTTCTCACCTCTCCTTCCTAATGCTCCAATAAATATCTAACAGATTCTTTCTCTGTCCTAGGGAAGGAGGCCTCACAGCTGGCCTTCCTTATTCCTCTCTCTCAAAGCAATCCTAACATTTATTCCAATTGGACAGTGTCTCACAATGACACTCGCGGGGGTTTTGTGATGTTTCAGAGGAATACCCACTTTTTGGTTATTTTTGAAGGAAGAAGTGGACGGAAGCACTGGTTGTGTCCATTCTGTGTCTTGCTCAGTAAACTAGCAGAGCTGAAACACCATTTTAGCAAATGCTACCAGTCACTCCAGCAAGTACTGGGCTGTGCCTTGCAATGTTCAAAGAAGACATCAACAAAGCCAACACACCTTTAAAAGTGAGAGAACAGTTTACAAAGCCCTTGAGGACTTTATAGACACCTACTCCTCCATAAGGCCCTATTTGCTGCCCTCTGGTCTGTTTTCCAAGTGAATCAATGTTACTGGAAGGTCACTATGGAGCTCTGGCAAATGAACCTAATCCAAGAGCTTCCCAGGATGAGGAACCACTCCTGAAGTGTTTTTCTGGACCCTGCACACTGGTACATACATAAATAAGACGAAGGGAATAAACTGACAGGACACAACTGAAGAGGTGAGCCTCCACAGAAAGACCCACAAGACAGTAGTGGGATACCTGATGTGATGTGGCAATCCCTCTGCAAGAAACAGCATGAAGGGATTCCAGCACTAAAGAAGAAAGAGATTTGGCTCTTTCCTGCTTTGAAAAACAAGTACCAACTGCTTCCATTGGAGGAGAGCTGCACTCTGCCTGTTGCAAGGTAGAAATACACTTGTCTTCAACAACAAACACTAGGGTCCAGACAGAGAAGGAAGGGGAAGGAAATCCACACATGGGCCACAAGCACCACTTCATTAGCATCAACCCTGGGATCTGATTAAGCAGATTTCCTAACACCAGAGACACTCCTTTCCAAAGGACCAAGAGAACTGATGGGGATCTGACTTTCTCCCGAAAATTATTCCAAGGAAAAAAAAAGGTTATGCGGGTGTCCCCAAGGATCCTGATAAACACATCCTACAAGGGATTATTAATTTCAGTGTTTTTCTCTGCCAGTCAGAAGAGGAACTTTGCCTACTGCTGAAGGAATGAGATTATCATAAAGCATGCAAAGGCACACAGAACACAAAAGTAACAGCAGTAGACACCACGTACACACCACCCACGAGCATTGCACCTCAGAAGTTTCTGATCTCACATGCATCATGAGGATGTTCACTATGAGCTGGACAATCACGGGCACACAAAAGAAAAAAAGCCAAAACATTAACACATCATTCCTATTCTGCACCCCTTGTACTGAGAGAAGGTCCCAAAAGAAGACAATACACTGAGATGTGGCAAGTAATTACTAGACTGACAGTAGTGATGCTCTTCAGTCAGAGCACCTGTGCAGGCACAGCACCTATAAGGATGAGTGCTGAAAGGCTATTAGCACACCCCGTCACACGCACAACATGAAGTTAAATTTCACTCATAAAAAGTCCTCAGCCTGAAAACATTTGTTGTGACTCGCTAAGAAGTTTGCTGCTAACAGGCAGCATTTACAGCGACAGTAAAAAAGTAAAGAAATTCACGTGCAGTGGTATAATTAGGAAACCTTTCCTTGTATCAATCAAACTATCTATACCTCCTCCTTGCAAGTCTAAGGAAGCTCAAAAATTCAGAAGAAAGAAATTAATATAGAGCCAGTTCAGACTACTCAGAAGCATGATGCCAACAGGTATTGAAATCCCCACCCCCCAAAAACCCACAGTGGGCCGGGAACTTGGCATGCAAATGGCTCAGTAACGCTGATAGAGCAGCAATGTCACTCCAGTGCTTCATACAGCATCCTGGCTCCCTGTTAAACACAAGATCCACTTCAAGGTCATGGTGTTCATCCTGAGAGCGCCCAGTGGGTCAGACCCAGGTTATCAGATACCTCCTGTGTGGGCACACAGGGACAGCACCACGGCTATGGTCACACTCAGCAGTGACAACTTGGGTGCCACAGCAAGCCCAAAAGCCCCAAAGCTGCGGGAGACACGGCGATGTGCACACGAGGGCAATCTCCCACCCACAAAAGAGAATAAGGAGAAACTCTCAGCCTCCTGCCCCAACCCCAAGCACCAGCTATCCCAACGCAACGCGACGGAAGCGCTCCCCCCGCAGAGCTCCCTACGGAACGGGATGGCTTTCCACGCTCGGCTGAATTCGTGGCCGACGTACGGCAC
>NW_008654110.1:0-2789 GCF_000695815.1 Acanthisitta chloris | reverse complement strand
CACAGCTCTCCCTGCCCTCATGGCTCGTCGGTCCCAGAGCTCCTCGCAGGGGGACAACCCCCTGGACCCCAACTACCTTCCCCCCCACTACAAGGAGTATTACCGCCTGGCGCTGGACGTGCTGACGGAGGAAGGCAAGGAGAGCTACCAGCGCTTCCTGGCTGAGGAGGCAGTCCCTGATTTCCTCTGTGGATCCGAGGTGGAACACATTGTCCAGAACCTCCAGAAGCCCCAGTATGCCAACCAGGAGGGCAGCACGGACACCTCTGGGGACAACGACATGGACGGATCCTCCGGGACTTACTGGCCCATGAACTCAGACCTCGCTGTCCCTGAGCTCGACCTGGGCTGGCCGATGGTCTTTGGGTTCAGGGGGACAGAGGTGACCACCCTGGTGCAGCCTCCACCCCCAGACAATCCCAGCATCAAGGAGGAGGCTCGCAGGATGATCCGAGCAGCTCAGCAGGTGAGGCAGGGACAGCCTAGCCAGGGCAGAGGTGAAACTCAGGTGTGCACAGATGTGGCAGGATGGAGAATCATGGGATGAGTTGGGTTGGAAGGACCTTAAATCCCACCCAGTGCCACCTCTGCCCTGGGCACGGACATCTCCCACCAGCCCAGGTGGCTCCAACTCCATCCAACCTGGCCTGGAACACTCCCAGGGATGGAGCAGCCACAGCTGCTCTGGGCAACCTGTGCCAGAGCCTCAGCACCTCCCAGGGAGGAATTCCTTCCCAATATCCTACCTGAGGGTTGGAAGGACCTTAAATCCCACCCAGTGCCACCTCTGCCCTGGGCACGGACATCTCCCACCAGCCCAGGTGGCTCCAACTCCATCCAACCTGGCCTGGAACACTCCCAGGGATGGAGCAGCCACAGCTGCTCTGGGCAACCTGTGCCAGAGCCTCAGCACCTCCCAGGGAGGAATTCCTTCCCAATATCCTACCTGACCTCTGCTCTGGCAGTGGGAAGCCATTCCCTGTGTCCTGTCCCTCCATCCCTTGGCCCAGGTCCCTCTGCAGCTCTTCTGGAGCCCCTTGAGGCACTGGAAGGGGCTCTGAAATCTCCTTGGAGCTTCTCTCTCCTTCAGGCTGGACACTACCAGGTCCTCTACCAACTCCCTTTGCTTTGTTCCCAGGACCTGGCTGAGGGTCAGGATGGTTCCATACCCACCACTGACTGCCCCAAAGCCTCTCTGCCTTGCTCTCCTGGCATGGTGTGCAAGGCCTTGCTAAAACACACCAAGAGTTCAGACTCCCAGAGCAGCTGAGGTTGGAAGGGGCCTCTGGGGCCAGCCCAGCCCAGTCCCCCCACTCAGGGCAGGGTCACTCAGGATGTGTCCTTGAGCATCTCCAGAGGTGGAGACTCCAAACCTTCCTGGACAGCCTGTTCCCGTGTCCAACCCCTCCAGTCACAGAGGCTTTCCTCACGTTTCACTGGAATTTCCTGTGTTTCAGTTTGTGTCTCTCCCTGGGCACCATGAAGAAGAGTTTGGCTCCTTCTTCCTTACACCCTTTCCATCAAGGATTTATGCTCACGGATAGGAGTTGGGAAGGACAGGGAGGTAGAGCTGTGGAGCTGCTTCCCACATTATCTGCACATGGATGAACTGGACAGTGTCTGCCTGAACATGGGCCAGGCCTGGGGTGTTGGATGGGGGAACGAGCTCCATACACCACCCAGTGTGGTCACATTGCCAGAAAAATCACAGGATCATCAGACTGATGAGTCAGTCAGGGGCACTGAGATTTTCCCTCACCCTCATGCACAGAAGCTTCCTGCACAGAAATTCTGGTTCCAGTTCTGGGGCCCACAGTGGTTAAAGGAACCTTGAACTGGGATGTTTCCTGTGCCAGAAGGAAGCTGGAACGACAGTTCCTATTCCAGACGGAAACTGGAATGACAGTTCCTGGACCAGCAGGAGGTTGGGATGGAGCAGCTCTGGGGTGTGAGGTGTTGGGGATGGTCCTGGAGGCAGCACAAGTGGTTGATGTGTCCTTCACCCCTCGCCCAGGTGGTGGCCATCGTCATGGACGTGTTCACGGACGTGGACCTGCTGTCCGAGGTGCTGGACGCGGCGGCGCGCAGGGTGCCTGTCTACATCCTGCTGGACGAGATGAACTCCCAGCTCTTCCTGGACACAGCTGCCAAGTGCAGAGTCAACCTCAACTACGTGGAGGTGAGCACAGAGCTGCCCGAGCCGTGTCCTCAGGGGCCGTGTCCGCAGGGGCCGTGTCCTCAGGGACCGTGTCCTGGCACACATGGGGCTGGAATCCCAGGAGACACCTGGGAGAGGGGAAAACAGCCCCAAGCCTGGGGAGGGAGCAGTATGAAGAAGGCCAGGACTGTGGGCAGAGCACGGGGTGGAGGCTGAGCACACATGGATATAGGGCTTGGTCCAGGCCCGTGTCTGCAGGCAGAACCACTGGAGGCCAAACCCAGTGGCAGGAAGGGCTAAAGGAGAAGGGAAAGGGGAGGGAATGAGGTTCCATCTGCCTCAGGGTCTGTCTGCCTTGCAGTTCCTGAGGGTGAGGACAGTGTCTGGCCCGACCTACTACTGCCGCACCGGGATGTCCTTCAAGGGGCACCTGAAGGAGAAGTTCCTGCTGGTGGATTGCATGGTGGTGCTCAGCGGCAACTACAGGTGAGGAGCCCCAGCCTGGAACCTGTCCTGGGTGGTGAGACACACAGGGGTCTGGGCAGGGGTCTGGCCGGGCTGCTGAGGTGCTGAGCTCCCAGCTGAGCCTCACAGAATCATGGAGGAATCTTAAAGCTCATCCCATTCCACC
>NW_008654109.1:0-273 GCF_000695815.1 Acanthisitta chloris | reverse complement strand
GGGGACAGCGCGGGGCAGCCCGGGCACGGCGCGGGGTCACTCGTGTCCGTGCCCACCGCGTGTCCGTGGGCAGGCTCCTGTTCGTGGCCATCGCGTGGCCATGCCTAGCACGGGTCTGTGCCCATCGCCTGTCCGTGCCCCTCGTGTGTCCATACCCCTCGTGTGGCCACCCCTGTCACAGCTCTGTGCCCCTCGTGTGTCCATCCCCATCACAGCTCTGTGCCCCTCGTGTGTCTGTGCCCACCGCGTGTCTGGGCCCACCACGTGTTTTTG
>NW_008654108.1:0-7810 GCF_000695815.1 Acanthisitta chloris | reverse complement strand
GGGCTCCGCGTCTGCTGGGCTCGGCGCGGCCGCCCGGGCTGCGGCTCTATCGTCTCGTCCTCAGGGCTCTCCAAGCCGTGCCCGAGTACGTCCCAGCCCCTGCTGTCCCGTCTGCCCTATCCATTCTGTTGGTTGACTCCTTCCTTTCTCCCCTTCTACTCCTCTGAAAGTGATGAAGTTTTCCTCCAGGATGTCACTGGCACATCCTGTGATAGTGGGGATCAGTCTTCATATACAGCACTGAGATATATCTCAGGAAAGCTATTCCAAAGTTTCTTTCGCTGTCTTCAAACGTCTCACACAGGGCTAGTTCTGACATGGCCAAGTGTTGCAAACCTTGGCTGGTGAATTCCACAGCCAGCCAGCAGTAGCACGGGTATTACCTTTCCTTTGTTGTGATTTCCTTCTAGGGAGTAGGTTGCCCTGTATTGTTCCTCTAGGTCACTCAGCAGAGCTGGATGGGCTACAAACTCTTGGTCTTACTCTGGAAGCCAGCATGGAACAAAGGATAATGAATATGTCTTGACTTTAGAGGTTAAATGTTACTAGAAGCAATTTCTGGAGCTTCTGCAGAGGACTTCCAGTTAAAGGCTTCTTTTGTCACTGTATTTCTTCCTGGCCTCTCATAGGGCCTAGCAGCTCACATTGGGCATTATGAAATACTTGGTTTCAAAATATTCTGTAATGGGCCAAGACTGGGCAACTCAACTGCACTGGATGGCTTCTAGAGGAACTCAGGGCACTGAAGCCAAGGGAGCCCTCTCTTCAGGGGCTGGCTCTGAGATGACTTAAGAGCTGTCACAGATTCTGCTAGCCAGCTGAGTAAATGCCCCACAAGGGTGCACTTTCTCATGCTCTACCAGAAGCATTTCTGGGTGGTCTGGCTCAGCAATCTACTAAACTGTGAGAAATGGTGATTCATAGCACTTCTTTGCTTGGAGGTCTAACAGGAATAACTAGACTTCCCTCTTCAGCCTTGACATAGAGAGGGTCTTTCTCTGCTATCCTTCTAGCTATGTAATTGAGAGAGTCTAAACAGAGGTCAGACACTTCTAACCCGAGTGAAAACCCAGAACAATGAACTGTCTTGGCAGACTTCAGAAGGCTGTCAGGGTCATAAACAGCATCATCGGCTTCTCACACAGCTCATCACCTCCATGCATGGCTTCATTTTGCCTCAGCCTGCATAATCTCTGAGGCTTGCTGTCATTGCTTTTCCCAGGCTGAACAAGGCACAATTCCTCCTCGGGCACATTCTCACGACTGTGGCAGTGGGCTCTTAGGTACCCCTTAGAAAACAGAATGATCCTCTATGCAGTTCTTCCCTCAGTAAATCCTTTGGACATCATTCTCATTTCCATCCTGGTGCAGTGGGAATCTTATCTCTCACTCCTGTGTCTTAGAAGGATGAATTTTAATTGCATTGCTTAGTCCAAACAGTCCCAGTCTCTTTTGATGCAACTATATTTCTTACTTTTCTCCATATCACAGAATCCCAGAATCCCAGAATGGGTGAGGTTGGAAAAGATCACAGTGGATCATCTGGTTCAAACTCCTCCATCCTGGTGCAGTGGGAATCTTATCTCTCACTCCTGTGTCTTAGAAGGATGAATTTTAATTGCATTGCTTAGTCCAAACAGTCCCAGTCTCTTTTGATGCAACTATATTTCTTACTTTTCTCCATATCACAGAATCCCAGAATCCCAGAATGGGTGAGGTTGGAAAAGATCACAGTGGATCATCTGGTTCAAACTCCTTGCTCAAGCAGGGTCATCCTGGAGCACATTGCACAGGATCCACAGGGTTTTGCATCCACA
This sequence comes from Acanthisitta chloris, assembly GCF_000695815.1. Classification (NCBI taxonomy): domain Eukaryota; kingdom Metazoa; phylum Chordata; class Aves; order Passeriformes; family Acanthisittidae; genus Acanthisitta; species Acanthisitta chloris. The sequence goes on along the minus strand of NW_008654108.1, from coordinate 5,993 downwards.
GGGTTCTTGAATATCTCCAGTGAGGGAGAATCTGCAACATCTCTGGGCAATCTGTTCCAGTGTTCAGTCACCCAGTAATGAAGTTCTTCCTCATATTCAGGTGGAACTTCCTGCACATCAGTTTCTGCTGATATCACTAGCTGTTAGTTTCATGGCATTAACTAAAGTAATACCTGCTGCTTTATCCCTGGTACAGTGATTTTACTTTAACAACCTCAAAAGGTACTTTGCTTTCATTGAGAATAATTCACTAACTACTCTGTACATATGATTAGGGAGATAGGGAAAGGAGAGTGGCTATCTACTGTCTGTAAGATTTTTTGGGGGCCACTATACAGAGGTTTCTCAAACAGTATGGCTAGTCAGAAATGTGCAAAAAACTTCTCTAGAAAAAAAGCTCCTTCCTTCCAGCAGTAGAGTACAGTTGGAGTGGGAAGGTGCAAGTGACTAATAGCATTCCTTCCAGCTGGTAAGGAACTGTCATTGCTTCTTCGCTTAGAATGGAACAGCAACCACATGTAGTTGGTTGAAGCCTGTGCTGCTGCTGAAAGCAAATTTCACTTCCTCAGTCTCTGTTCCCATTCCCATGGCACCTGCATGTCATGGTTCACTGTACACATTTCACCAGTGCATTTCACCAGCACAGCTTAGACCTCCTGGATGCAGTATCGATTCAGCCATGGATCTCTGGCATATAATACTTCATTTCTACTTGACTGGAAACCATTATGATACTGGTATTGTGAGTATTTATTGCCTGTTGTACCAAGGTGCTTAGATCCCAACCCAAGAAGTGTCTCAGCTGTTAGGTGTTACTGGGACAGCATGTAAAAAAGAGCCCTTAGGCCAGAGTTTACAGTCCAGATTAAAAGTACATGGAAAAGGTTGTTAAACAAAGAACTGGCTAGGGAAAAGTATTAATAAAAAAACAGAGCCTGGAGAAGATAATATTGAAATCTAAAATAAAGCAAGTTTTGAGATTAAAGTTGGATTTTACTTACATCTTTATTGTTCAGAAAATAAACTTTGGAAATCAAATTCACAGTGTAGCTGGGTCTCTTCTTGCCTGATTTAAATTGGGTAGTTGTATACTTTGCACCTGCCATTAATAAAGTGTGTTGGTTGTCACTAACAATGTGAACTATCATAGTATTTTAAAGCCATGATGCAAAACACCTAGTTCTTAAATACATTTTCTATGAGGAAACAGCAAGTAGACACAGAGAGACAGACACCCTGCCTGTCATGGACACCTACTTTGGAATAAAATCCCTATTGACTGGAGCAAGTCTAGATGACTGATACTAGGTCAGATGAATGCCATGTGCACACAGAATGGAAGCATACCTTTCAACAGGCATATGCAATCTTATACACACATAACATGCATCATACTGGTATGAAAAATTAAGATGAGTATGTACAATAATCTTGAGTGATAGAAAATTTCACAACCAATGTCGGCCATACAATATTAATTTCACTTCACTGTGCATACGTATTATGATCAGGTTTTGATGATAAGATCATAACTGGACTTCTATTTCATGTACTGTGTAAGATGGACTATGGAATCCCTCACTGCTGTACCTCAGTGTACCGAATGTTACCTAATTTCTAGACCACCTCTCTGGAGTAACATAATGATGTCATCATCATTTTATAAATCAGGGATTTATGCTGCACAGAAATTAAGATTAGAAGTGTCACTTTCCCCAGCCTCAGTCCCCTAAGACATGGCTTTTCAGAGTACTCAGGTGAGTGCAGTCCTTGCCTCAAGCATGGTGCAACTTCATTTGTAGACTTTGGTAGTCCTACACACCGCAGACCACTCATCCTCAAGTCAAGCACCAGATGACATGATCAACACTTAGAAAACAAAAGTAAGTAGTGACTAGCAAAAGTTTCACTCAGTGAATTCCCAAAGATCATGGCGAACCTAGGTGCTGCAGTAAAGTGCTGTTCTTCAGGGTTTGCCCATGACACCATCCTTATTCTATAGACCTCTGTCTTATGTCTTATGCCCTTTGTACTTCTGCAACAAATGAGGTACGAAGGGAGGGAAAGCACCTTCCCTCACTGTGCAAACCTGATCACCCTCAAACCAAGCTTTTTCCATACAGAAAATGAAAGAGAATTCCAGTGGAGAAATAGCAGATGGCCATGTACTTCAAGAGACCATCCTAAGCCTTTTCTCAGGGGACTGGGTAAAATGCTGGCATTGCCTGATTTTTCTGCGTTTGACTGTGCAACCTTAACAAGATTTAAAAAAATATTTTGTCTGCAATATCCTAGTTGGTTTTGGGTGCTTTTTTTTTAAAAAAAGAAAATGAGAACAAAAACAAACCCAGAAGTTCCACCATGTGGCAGCATCTTACTATTTCCATGGTACCACAGTTGGTTTGGGACCTCCTGACTTTTGTCAAAATGACAGACAGTGACAGCATGTTTTAATCCTTCATAGGGCAATATTAGGCCCGATTTGAGCTTTCACAGAGACTTGCAGGAAGCAGAAAGCATGTTTTAATCCTTCATAGGGCAATATTAGGCCCGATTTGAGCTTTCACAGAGACTTGCAGGAAGCAGAACAGTGCCACTGTAGAGAGATGGGCTTTACTGGTTAACAGCATACCCTTTCTTCTTGCTCCTTCCTTCTTTGATCCCTCCTGTCTCAGCTCTTCCAACATGTTTTTTTCTTCAGTTGTGTCTGGCTCCAGGTACTAATCCCATTCACTTTGCTTATACTACTTCTCATTTCATTCTCTGCTCTATCAGTCTTGTGAGTTCATTTATTTTCACTGTCCTGCCCTACCACCATCCTACCAGTCAACTCATTATTTCTTAGGCTAACCCTCCACTCCCTGCCTGTCTGGCCTAGATCTTCTTGACTCCCAATTCCAATTCCAGTCCCAGATTCTTTCTGCTAATTTCCACCCGCAACACATTTATGTTGAAAAATACAGTCAGCCACTTAAGACCAACTAAGTATTATTCAAAAGTCATAAATGGAAAGGTATAACTGTTTTTCTGGGAGATTTATTTGCAACTGACACCTATTATTTTATCGGAAGGCAAACGGTTGACAGCCGTGGTGCTCAGGCACTGTTCGTCCAGGGTGATGCTGCACTCTGCTGGACATGCCTAGTTCCGCCACTTGAGTTTTCAGGAGCTCCCCTATTTTCCTGCAAATGATTTGCACTTTCCAGTACATTTCTACTTTGCAACATTAGTTTTCATGAAAGCTGACTGACATCCTACTTTCTGATTTGACTTCCAACTTACTAAAATCCTAAGATATTAGAAAATAAGAGGAAGATAAAAGAAGTAGCAATACATCCGACCATCCAGGTGTTTCCTTTGTGTTTGCCAGTCCTCAGTTCTGCAAGTGCCATCTCCTGTGAGAATTCTCCGTAGTCTATGCCCCTTTGACCAAACATCCCAACTATGATAGGCTCCAGGCATCTCTCTGTAGCTCCTCTTCTTCAGAAGCACCGCAAAGGAAAAGTCTGCATGAAATTTGCAAACAATCAAGGACTCAACTGGTCTAATTAAAACAGAATGTACTAAGAATGTATAGCAAAACCAGAGTGGACTGAAAGGACTTGTCTGAGTCGCAAACTCAGTAAATGTCAGGCTAGGGAGGTACATCTTGGACTCATTACAAAGGAAGAAATATCTTACTTGTCCTCTGCTCCTATCCTCGGGCAGCTGTCAGCAAGACAATCTCTTCCTTCCTCTCCTTTCTGATCCTCTTGACTACAGCATCTCAGAGACACAGCCTCCAGTGTCTGACGTTTCTTGCCCCTACTGCTCCCACAAACGCCATTCCTTTATAGCCTGTGACCACTTTTGATGTTCGAGTTGTGACAGATTTCATTACCTTATAACATGGACTAGTCACAGTTGTACTTCAACAATGAAATGTCTGCACCATCTGGGATAAGAGTCTCTCTTCTCTCTACAGTGGTTAACACCTTCTAACATGACCCCCATCCCTGCCCCCTCCAGCTAACTCTGGAGTTATATTTCCCAATTTCCTTTCTCAGAACTTGGCATTTCAAAAGCCTCTTTGATCTTGCCATCACCTCGGCATGCCTGAAGGGTAAAGATGTGTAGACCATGGTTTGCATGTCAGTCTCCCCTCATTCAAGGTGTTGGACTGGCTAGGTTGATTTGTCCATAAAGCAACAAGACTGGTATTTTCATACCATTTTATTATTGATACTTCTCCTCCATAACACCAATGAATTACTGACAAATTAAAGTCCATCCATCTCAGGGGCTAGGGAATTCACTGCCTCTTGGTACATGGAATTCTGTTTCTGGGCTGTTTTTAATTCTGCATTTCTCATATCCAATGCATTTGATTCATGATTACCCTGAATTGCCAGCAAAGCAAAAGAAGATTCCATCAGTGGAATGACAAGCACAACACTGCACTTCTGGCTCCTTATTTATGGCAGAGACAGGTATGCAGGATCTGAAAGCCCTCACCTATAAAGAGCAAGTCTCTTTAATTTTTTTGAGTAAAAAATTAAACCATGTGTTCACACAGGAATGGTGTCATACTACTTAGCTGATAATACTTCGATCTCTTAAAAGCTCAAATGGCAGTAATTTTGACCCTCGAGTGCTATGCAGCAACACAAGGCAGTACTTTATTTACAGAAACCCAGGACTATTTCAAGTGATAAAGATTTCACTGAAGGAGAACCTCAAAAAATCTGAACTCTCAGTACTTTCCTTCTGATGCTGTTCATAACCTGAGCACTTCTCAATCACCAAAGTCTACACAAGAAGGACCCAGTAGACCTCTTCTTTTACCACATTATTTTGCACACTCATAAACCAGCTGCTGTTTCTGAGCTATTCTCATACAGCTCAGCATGACTGTCAGGAGGTTCCTCTCAGAAAACTACAAGTATTTCCCCTTAGCCCATCCCTTTCACCACCCATCTCACATTTCAGAAACAGTTTTTATTATGCAGCTATGTCCTTATTCTACCCATTGAGATGCTACTGCCATAGCTAAACAGTAACCACAGGTATTGCACACTATGTCTAGATACCAGAGACACTGGGATTTCAGAAAAAAACTGGAATTTTTTGGCACTTGTGATGCCAAATAATGTTGGTCACTTTATGATGATGATTATGATGATTATTATTCCACTAGAAAATGTTTACCTTTGGAACAAAATGTCAAGCTAAAAGGATGAGTTGCCATTAATCTTGATGGAAAAGTATGTTGAAGAGATGATAAAAGCTACCAGCATAACCTGTTCCACACTTTAAATTGAAATTTGCACATCATTTAGAATTTAGCTAATTTATTCTGAAATTGGTGGAAAAGTGTTAAGGTCAAAATAAAACATCCTTTTTATTTTTCAGTGGATCTGTTTTATTTTCTATTTAGATTATTGGTTCACAAAAATGTCTAAAGCAGTGCCATTTGGCTGGTTTAGAGCAGGACTTCCAGTTTTGTACTACGCCATTTGGCTGGTTTAGAGCAGGACTTTGTACTATAAACCTTTCCTGCATAGCTACAATGCCACTCACCAGGGGTATGTGTGTGTGCAAGTTACCCCCAGGATCACAGATCATGGCAGGCTTGAGTGACAACAACCACACATGGGACAAACACAGGAGAGTACAAAATGAATGTGGAGAGTCATTTAGGATCTGGACTCAGACGGACTTGGCTCATCCTGTGAGGTGCCAAGGACACAGCACAGGCCTGAGGCTTGGCATGGCACCTTCAAAATAGCAACTCCAAGGGTGGCAACTTCTTCCCAGGCTGTTTTTCCACTTTTTCTAAGGCAGCACTGAGGGCATGGGGCACTCCAGGACATGCTGGGCGCCCAGGCTGCAGCTCCTGTTGTCTTGTGAGTTCTTGAGGCACACACAGTGTATGTGCAGCCGTGCAGGGCTCGCTGCAGCAGCTGGTCCTGCCTCCACTGCAGCCCGTGCAACTCATCTGCATCCTGCCCAAC
>NW_008654107.1:0-19162 GCF_000695815.1 Acanthisitta chloris | reverse complement strand
CGCCGCAGGGCTCGCTCCCTCCTCCGGGACGCAGCTTGGCAAAGTTTATTCTGCCGTCCCACCCGTGGGTGTCTCAGCCCCACCGCACGGCCCCGGCAGAGCAGGGAAAAGCGCTGCCAACCGCGACTTGAAAGTGCCAAAAACTTTCCGAGGTTGGTGGGTGACCGCGGTGCCCACCAGGCACAAGGCACCTGCGGCCACTGCTCGCAGTTGCCGCTGCCTTTGGTGACAGGCAGATCTCTCGCAGCAGTAATGCTAAATAGCAGTCAGCGCTAATGCAATCCATGGGTGGGTTTCGGTTTTTTCAAGAGGCAAATACAGAGTACGCCAGCAGTGAATTTATTAGTCCGTTAATTAAACGTCGAGAGCAGCAGCACCATGAGGTCCTATGTGATCTCTTTTGTCAGAGCAGAATCTGGGCAAGTTTTAAGAGCTGTGCTGTCTGCTCGCTGCAATTTACTGCTCTACTTCACACTGTCTGCACAGACTGAAAGAGACTGTGATTACTTCAGCAGCTTTTTTATTTTTAGTTCTAATGTTTATGTCATAAATTTATTTTCAACAAAGTAACAAACAGCTTTAAAGTACGTGCTAGTGGGCTACAGTAGTTGTGTTACATTTTGTTTCCTTAGTTTGTGTTTAATAGGGGACCTTGTAGCGCCTAACAAAGTAATACAGGGAGTGATGGGTGAAGAAAAGATGCCATTGCTAGTGCTGTGGTAATGAAAGTGTGCGCCACGTTTCTTTGACTTGCAGAGTATGACATAGCTTACTGCTCTTCTTATAAATAAAGTGCTTAATTCCAGTTGAAAATGAGCCTGTTTGATCATGACCTTTTAAGCTAACCTTCCATGAAAAGTGGTACATGTATGGTGCCTCCCCCCTCTCTATTTAGTTTATGTAATACTATGGCTGCTGTCTAAAATTCTGGTGAAGAGGAGATCTGTGGTGCCAATTTACACATGTACTTTGAAGAGTAACTCAGATACAGTGCTGATTGAAAAATCGCCTCGATTGGTAGTATCCAAAGAGTCATTAAAGAGTTTGAATTTGCAATGGGAATGTGTATTTGGTGCATCTCAGAGATGAGCGCTAGAGTCCGGGGTCATTCCTGAACAAAACTCGAGAATCCTTTTTAGTGCAGTTTCATCTGTGTAAACCTGTCTCCAGCCAGACTTGGATATCATGTACATGAACAGAAGTTCTAGTAACTGCATTAACTTCAGTCAGATTGCTCCTGACATGGCTCAAGGAGACCAATCCAATCGTAAGGTGCAGATGCACTTGTGATATTGTATAACAAAGTGTGTGGGTGCTAATCTGTTCCTGTGGAAGCTGATGGCAACACTGTCCTGTGCACCAAGGGGGACAGACTGCCTGTCTGTTTTATCTGAGCTCGTTTCATCCTTGAAATAGTTCTTGTTGCCATCTCTTGCAAGTCAGACATTCCCAGCCTGGATGTGTCCATGCTGTTAGCAGGGGACTTCACCAAATGGTGCATAATTCCCTGAGTTGCTAACATCCATACTGGACACTGGCGGATGTTTGGTCCCTAATCAGATTTTACTCGCTCAGTGACAAAATCTACTAGGGTCAGGAAAGTGTGGCAAGAGGACAGCTTTGTCTGTCCTTTTTGGTTCCTGTATAAATCCAGAACGTGAGCTGCATCTATGGAGCATGCCTGTGTGGAATGCTGGCTTTTAAGGCCATGGTGACAGAAATACCTTCCTTTCATAAGGTGGCATAAGAAATGCGACACACGTTTCCTGCTTACTGATTGGGTTAGCTTGCAGTTATGAAAGGGAGGTTAAAATGACCGCGGCTTTACAATTTTGAACAAAATTTAGGCAGAACTGTTTTGTCTGTATGTAAATCATTAACAGCAGCATTACAAGTTTCCCTTGTTAAACAGTGAACAAATTTAATGTATCATTTGGTGCAGGGTAGAGCAGCTCTGGTGTATGCGTGCACAGATAAATTGACTGTGTTTCATGGCACAGCTGCTTGAGAACTGCACATTTAAAAGTAGCATACTGTTGTGGTTTTTTTGTTTTAAGTGGCAAAGGAAGACTGCAGTTTGTGCTGGTGTTGCAGGTTTTTTCCCATTTCTCAGTTTCAAAAATAATTGTAGACTTCAGCACCAAGAATTTTGTTGCTGCTAATTGCTAGGCATGAGTTCTGTAAAGCTTTATGAAGTCCACAGTGCTATATTTAATTAACATTTATTTTAGTTCGTGAAGGTGGTTTTAAGACAATCATCATCAGAAACTGGGATTTACTCTGATCATGCAACAGATGCTAAAAGACAGAAATACACTTGTTTAAAATCTACGTTTTTGATGTCTGCATCTGCGCTAATTTCATTAGGGAGAGCAGAGGTAAACTGCTCTGGGTGTCTTGGTTGGTTACATTTTTTACCATAATATGACATAATAGGGATGCACTGGTCATAAGCAGCACAGCAGGCTCCAGCCTAAAATGAGAACTTACAGGATCAGTTGTGTTTTGCTCTGTTAGGAGCCTTGCAAAGAGCAGACAGAGCATCTTCCCCTGTCACTCATGGCATCTGCATCTCCCATGGAAGCCAGCAGTTTGTGGGTCCTTCTTGTCTGAGCACAGAAAAGCTTCCCTCTGGAGTCTAGCAAACTTGGGGAAAGCCTCTATGCTAAGCAGGATGCATGAGTGCCTTCTGTAAGTAGGACCTTTATTTTCTGTGCTTTGACTTCCTTCCCCATCTCACAGGGCCTTATAGTAATAACAGATACAGGCACATGTTAGCACACCTACTTTGGACTGATGTACCTGGTGGATTGAAGTAACCCTGGAAGTCAAATAAAGGGTGTGAAACGTCAGTGATGTTTACATGCAGAACCTGGGAAAGCAAACACCCAGGTACAGAGCAAGTTGCTCATCTCAACTTGCTGAAACCTTTTCTTATTACTTTATGCCTACTCCACATAGTTAAGCAGGTTACTTTGTGAAACTGCACATTCAGCTTTAAAAAAGGCATAATTTTTTTATTGTGTTTAGTGTATTATTTCCTTCTTTAGAAAAGCCTGGAGAGCACTGTTGTGCACAGAACATCTGTGTGAATATCTGTGTAACACTGGTTGCACCAGATATTACAAGATATAGGGTATAAGGAAACAACAGTGTAATTAATTTTTTAATCAGAATTTGAAAACTGAGCCATTTGTATACATTTCCTTTGTTTTGTATTTGTATGAGATTGCTGTGTAATATGCAGAGTAGTGGATGGCAAAGGGTGATGAGTTCAATTAGAAAACTAGTGCGGTAGAATCACAGAATGGTTTGACCTGAAAGGGATCTTAAGGATCATCTAGTTCCAACCCCCCTGTCACAGGCAAGAATACCTTCCACTAGACCAGGTTGCTCAAAGTCCAGTCCGACCTGGCCGTGGGCACTTCTAGGGACGGGGCATCCACAGCTTCTCTGGACAGCCAGTTTCAGTGGCACCACCCTCACGGTGAAGAGTTTCTTGCTTTTATCAAACCTAAACTTCTCCTCTTTTAGCTTAATGCCATTCCCTCTTGTTCCATCACTGCGTAGTACCAGTTTTGAAGACACTGCCTTGGCCTGTTGCAAGACTGACACTTCTGCTTCAAGCTGTGTTCCTATTTGAATGTGCACCACTCCCACAGAATTCAAACAACACTTCTTATGTGTCCACCTGAGACAAGGAGCTTCCCTGTAATGTGTTTTTTTTCTGGCACCACAGTCAACATTAGCCCTATCTTCCTCTCAGTTTGGGTGCAAAGTATCTCTTTGTGTGGTGGTGGAGATATGTCCCATTAAATAAGTCTCTGTTAACAGTGACAGAAGATTGTGCCTGGTGTTGCATAGAATGAAAGAAGGCAATTTTTACCATGTTTTCCATCTCCATATGAATATAACTGTTGAGATAATATACTGTAAGAGATTTGTGTTTTCAGTCAGGTCTAATATCTCAGAATTGTTGAAGATAAGTATACTAATTGAAAGAGTAAGATGAATGGTGAGATTAAATGCCATGCAGTCCAGTCCTGACAGCTGTTCTTTATGAATTCCAGCTTCCCATTTCTCCTTTCTTTCCTTCTTTTTTCTTCCCTTTCTTTCAGAAATCTGTTTGTTTTGTACCAGAGTAGAGGATGAAATAGATGGTTTTGTAAAATCTCTTTCATTTGTGGACTGTCTAGAATATTCAGGATTTGTTTTGACTTTCCCCATCTCCCAATCATCTCTTACTATTTTCTTTCCCATGAATATCTTTTACATTTTTTCACTTTACTCTTTCATGTCACTCCTGCCACTGTTAGATTAAATTTAACCTTCTCTTTCCTACTGTCACCTGTCCCAGTTGTTCTTTATGTTCATTCCCTTGTAACTGCAGATTAATTTTTCTGCAGGTTTTGCTCCTGTAAATTTACGTCTTGGTTACGTTGTTAGTCTTCCTGGAATCACTTCACTGCTCTGCAGGAGGCAGCACTACATTTTGATAGGACAGATTTTACTTGCCACCCCATCTGGGCTGGCTGCACCATTAACTGTGAATTTCAGGATGCTGCACTAGAGAAGGGAGTTTAATTACAATTTTGAGCACTCTTATGGATCCACTTTTAGATGATGCTGACCATTAAGGAAAAGCAGCTTTCTAAATACTTATTTTGAACTCTGTTCAGTAAATACATGTCTGCTTTGTGTGTAGTTAATCTTGCTGGAGAAGCAGTATATTTATTTCTGCTGAGTAATTCAGATCACAATCCATGATTATGGCCAGAATGAAAAGAATTTTTTTGCTTTCAAAGGAATGAGAGTTTTCTTGTGTACATGTATTTATTCTTAAACATCTGTCATCTTGTAGGCTTCTGTTGTCACAGACTTGAATTATTTTACAAGCATTTATGAAGACTTCCTAAGGACATTCTTTTGGGTAAAAGACATACATGTAAGAGACTCCATATTATTTATATAGGCGAAAGTGTGAACATGTTTAGATGACCTGCTCCAAAAGCAGCCAGGAGGCCTGTGACTGAGTTAGGGAAGTATCTCACGTCTTCTGAATCGCAATTCAGTGCCTTAACAAATATTCCCCTGTGTCTGGCCTTTAGCTACTCAGTCAGCATCAGCAAACACTTGATTTTCTGGCAACAACTGTGTTCTCTATACTGCATCTTTTTGTGTTGCTGACATTGGTGATTTCCATGAAAATTGACAGTTTTCACACTATAATGCTGCTTCTAAGAGGTTGAGGGGCCTTTAGAAATTGGTTTTACCATAGCGGGTTAAGCCAGCTCCTGCAATATAAACTAGGAATAGGAAAAGAGCAACAACCTGTATTTCCAGCTAAAATTATGATTTCAGCATCTTTTAAAATAGCTGCATTTCCAGCTAATGGAAATTACAACCCCTATTAGCATATTAATCCTCTTAATATTGAGAGCGTTTCCAGAGCTGTTAGTTGCCCAGTGAGCCAGGCTGCTTATCATTAAATAAATGATGCTGGGAATAGTATATTGTTGTCATAGTTTCAGCATGAGAGTGTCAGTGATGAGCCAGGGACTTAGCCCATGCCAAGGAGTGAGTCACAAAGCTGTGTGGCAGGGCTGTGCTGCGATGGCACTGACACACAGCATCTCGTACCCGCTTCAGTCCCCTCGCACCACAAACTGTGTCTTTTCAGTTTCATTAATCCCCCAGCTAACGAGCTGCCTCAGGTGCTGTGCTTTTGTGTAGACTAGTCATAACCAGAGAAATGGGAAGGAAAATGGATTGAGAATGGTTTTGCTGTTCTACGTGCCTTCGTTCTTACTATAGCTTCCAGAATGAGAGTGTCTGTGGGACACAAAAATTCATTTCTTGCTCCTGACCCTGTAAATTCAACCTGATATTTGTATGTTAAGCTATGTTTTCATAGAATCATAGAATCAGCTGGGTTGGAAGAGACCTCAAGGATCATTGAGTCCAACCCTACCGTCATCACTAGACCATGGCACTAAGTGCCACATCCAGTCTCAGCTTGAAAACCTCCAGGGATGGTGAATCCACCACCTCCCTGGGCAGCTCATTCCAATGCCTGATCACTCTCTCCGGAAAAAATCTCTTCCTAATATCCAACCTAAACCTCCCCTGGCAGAGCTTGAGTCTGTGCCCTCTTGTCCTGCTGCTGGTTGCCTGCGAGAAGAGACCAACCCCCCTATCTACAACCTCCTTTCAGGTAGTTGTAGAGGGTGATAAGGTCTCCCCTGAGCCTCCTCTTCTCCAGGCTAAACATCCCCAGCTCCCTCAGCCTCTCCTCATAGCACTTGTGCTCGAGTCCCTTCACCAGTCTCATTGCTCTTCTCTGGACCTGCTCCAGGACCTCAATATCCTTCCTGGACCGAGGGGCCCAGAACTGTACACGGTTTTGTGTATTCCTTGGGATGCGTTGTATGGAAGAGAGTTGGCAGTCTTCTTTGACAGTTTCAGTGATGAAATGTGTGTTACATAGCTCTCTCTGGTAGTCAAAAAATGATACAACATGGATATACTTTTATTTTTTAATTCAGTGTACATAATTAAAGAACTTAGGAAAGGTGGAAATGAAGTGGTGTAGGATTGCCCAAGGTACTTGCAGAGGTGCAGCAGGCAGACTGCGTTTTCAGCTTTACTTCTGTGTTCTCCAGTGTCTTTTTTTTATTAAAGGTGGTTGACCTGTGCGTTAAGTGTTAAGGTTGGTATATAAGTTCTTCTGCCTCTCTCTCTCTCCATGTAGCTGTGGTCTATGCAAAGTAGAATGTCTCAGTAAGGTGTGATGGAGAGTCCCTCACCTAAGTAAGTAATCAGTAGCCAGGTTTTCTGTTACAGAAAACCCACATTCAAGGACCTGCTTGGCACAGGAAGGGCTGAGGATTAAACCTGTAGTAGCTTTTACTGCACCGAATTGCCAGGACCACCCTGCAGCTTGGAGCCCTCTTTTTTCCCTTGAGCAAGAAGCCAGACAGGTGTAAACTTCAGTATTCCTGAAGCTCTGTTGCAATTGCTGATTCTGTAGAAAGCTCTTACTAGTGACACACAGACTGGAAGCAAACATGCTTCAGAGCCATGAAGGCTTTGTGGTGCTAACATGAAAACTTCCTTTACTCAACAAAGTAAACAGATAAGATGCAAAGTCATCTCTCTGGCATGGAGCTTGAACAAGAAAATCATATTTTATATTATCAATGTTCTAAATATAGCTGTACCGTAAGGTTCAACAGCAAGTACCAATCCAGAAATACTTAATCAGATAAATATTACTTTGTTTTCACCAAGGGTGACTAACAAGCAGTACAATTCTCTGTTTGCCATACCTGCTTCCCTTTCCTGTGTGTTGGGTTTTATTTATATAAATGTGTGCTGCTCTGATCGACTGTTTCTGAGGTTTTATTGTGAAGTTGAGCCAAAAGGGTAGAACTGTTTTCAGTAATCAAGGGTTACTGACTCTTTTTTTCGAAGACCACACAAAGACATAGAGATTTAAAATGGGTAACATTAATGGTTGATGAGAAGCTTTCTGAATTTTCAGACATTGTTTTAATAAACATGTGTTACCATTCACAGTAAGATATAAAACCTCATTATGTTACTGCTTTTTGATAATATTTCAGTGATTTAGTTAGACTACAAAACAACAAATTCAAGCGCCGAAGTACGAAAGAACCATTGATTATCAGTTATCACCATCTCCCAGGTCTGATGGTTGTTCCTGTTAGTCTGCTGGTCCCCTTTCCTCTGAAAAGGCAGGGTTGGGTTTTTTTGTTGTGTTTGTGTGTGGATGTTTCTCCTTGCTATTCTATGTTACATGCTGTCAAGAGGTGGTGTGATCGAGGCTTGAGCAGAGGTTCGTCCTCTGAGGCTGTGTGAAGATCCTCATGCTGTAGTATGTGTAAGATCCACCACTTGCAGGATCATCTTGGTCAAAGCTGACTTCTCCAGGGGCACAAAAGGAATGTTCTTGGTTTAGATTATCTAGATTACTTTTATTTCAAAACTCCTCTCTCTTTCTTTTCAACCCCATGCATTCCACAGTGGGCATTCTCTTGTGGTCACCCTGGAGGTCTGTTGGCAGCTATAGCAGCAGCTTTCTCATGTAAAAGGAAATAAATTAGTGAATTCTGTTCAAGACCCATTAAAATAAAAATTTTTAGGTTTTGTTGTGTAGAATTATTTTGTGGGATAACCATTATTTTTTCCCTACTTTAGCAGGTTCCAAAAAGATACAAAAATTTAAGTTATTTTATAATAAACATACTACTTCATTTTTGTTCTTACTTCTGTGCTTAGGTGGATTTTCCTTCTGCATTTTTCTTTTTATGTTTGAGTTTGGTATCTTACATATGCAGCAAAAATACCACCTAGGTAAATATATCAAGCACAGCATGTCTGATCTTCCTGTGCACAGATCATGTATTTTCCCTTCTGTTTTTGTATGAGTTTGCCATGAGGGGAGTCTCCAAAATCAATAAACAGTTTCAGACAAATTGGAAGAAAAAAACTTTTTCTGTGCTTTTCTTCGATCTCTGCTCCTGTGGCAGTGCTTTATTTCTGAATGTCACAGCAATGGTTCAGGGTGTCGAGGAGGGAATATCTTGGTGTGAATCCAGATTCCTTCTGTTGCTTTTTGTGGTTTTGTTGGATTTTTCTCTTCTGTTTTCTTTTGAATAACTTCTCGTGGTACTTCTGGTACCAAGCCTACACTTTTATGGATACCAAATAAATTACTGCTGGGTTCCCTGGGAGTATAGTTCATGTTTCAGTGTCAGCACAGTTTTCTCTGCTCTAATGGGGCTAGTGGTGTTGCTTGTGGTCGCTCTGACAAATGCTCCCTGCTAGGACAGGGATTTCGTCTTGGGAAGGAGGCCAGCCTTTGGCTTCTGCTGTGATTAAAATCTTGGTACTGTGACACCTTCAGGTACTCCTAAGACTGACTCTACCGATTCATTAAATACAGCTACAAATAGGTCAGATCATGTTGCTAAACTGCCAGTGTTGTAATTAACACAGTTATTTATTTTGGTTGCCTTTAATTACCTCTGTTTCTTTGCCTGTGCTGAACAGGAGAGTTGCTCGATCATCTCAACAGCAACACAGAGCAGCATCACCTGGTAAAATAATGTTACAATGTCAGATGTGTGTAACCTTTTTGAGATGTGCAGTCTTTTTACTGTCTGGTTTTATGACTCCTTAAGGTCTGTTGTGCAGCTTCATTGCCTGGATAATGCCTTGTTCAGATGGGGACAAACTGGGACCGTATTTTGTCCTCAGTGAGTCACGTACCCTTCATTTAGACAAGGAAGCTATAGATTCTCCAACACTGGGCTGTATGTCATAGTAGACTTGCCTGAGCTGAGGCTGACGTGGATGATAGGCAGGAATCAGAGTGTGGCAGGAAATTACTCTTTTAACTCCAGCAGGTCTTTCGTAAACCAGAAGATATATTAGTAAGTCAGGGACTGCTATCTTCAGATGAAGTCTGTTATTCCTGAATATAATGTGTTAATGTGGAATTACTTCTTATTATTAAACCCAGATTTTCCATTGTGGACAAACACAAACATATTCATGTGTGATGGATAGAGAATCCAGGATCAAACCTAAAATTAATACAGAAAGAACTCACCTTTTACGTGGATAATTACAGAACAGGATTTCATCCTAAATGTGGAGATTTCTGGATTTTCCAAATTACTGTGTCTGTAGGAAAAGGATAAAAAGCTGTATGGCAGTTTTAAGTAATAAATTTAGTTGACTGGTTTTTTTTCTTTCTCTCAAGTCTTGTTGATTGTACCAACTTTGTAAAACTAGCTAGAACGAGACTACCTAAGCACAGCCCTGGAACTGTGTTGGTGATTAAACCATTTCATGATGACAGTAAAATTGCTTTTCTTCCTAACTTACAAGAAAATACTGTTACTTGAATTCCCCTTCCAATTTTTATATGGCTTTGTAAGAAATGAGAGAATACCCTCCTGAAAGAGCAGTTAGTTATTCTGCAGCTCATATTTGCCCAGTTTTCAACTTAACGGGTATCAGGAAACATTACTCTTCGGAAGAACATTGATTATACTTTTGGTGAAGAATTCTTCTTTCCCCAAGAAGACCAATTGTGAATTTTGGAACTGTTTGAATATCAGTGGATACAAGCTGTTATTTTATTTCTTTGCTTTTAGTAGTTCTGTTTCACAAATAATAAACAGTGTCTCAGGGGATTTGAACACTTGATGCCAGGATCAAAATACAGGGTCTTCTGTCTCCTGGCTCAGGTGTAGTGTTTCTTTCTGTTTTTTAAAGTTTACTATCCTCCAGCCTCATACAAGGCAAACCAGGGATTAAATTTTTTCTTAGAAACACCATTTTTTGTTTGGGTTTTATTTACTTCTTTTCTTTCTTTACTTTTTTTTAAAAAAAAATGTTGTATTTTATTCTTGAAGGCTGTTAGCGTAGTGTTGTACAGAATGATTCATAGTAGCTGAGCAGACTCAGAGTCTGTCTTTTCCCGTGGACTATTGGACTCTGTTGGGACAAAGTTGGAGAGTCAGCTCGCACTTGCAGAGAATGAAGAGCTGCAAAACCACTGAGTGTTTAGTGTGGTATTGGAAATGGGGCTTTGATCATCTGCTCTGAAGCAGCTTGAATTTATTTGACCTGTTTAGCATTGAGGACACTGGGCATGGCTATGCTCCCATTGCCTTAGTACTCAGTGTGTGAACTGAAGGGTCCCATTGGGTTTCATTTTGCTCTGCTTCATTTGCAAGGCTGAGGTGTGCAAATTCCAATCAGCTTGGCTGAAATCTGCCTGTTCCTGCATCCATCGTACAGGTGTGAGTGGGACTGAAATGGGCTTCACTCAGGCAGGTCATTGAAATACTTGTGAGTGCAGATTGATCTTGTTGCTTTACTGGGATTCTAGTTTATATTTTAAGTAACAGAAATGGGATTTCTTATTATAAAAGAGAGGAAGCTAGGTAAAGATATAGGTGAGTGCAGTCCCTATAGTCTCCATCTGTGGTCACTTTTCTTTATTTACATGATGGTAAACTTCAAAGTACCATCTTACCACTAGTATTTCAAAGCTCAAGACCTCTTGCATAGTAACAATATGTTGTTCATACTCATTAAGGATAAGGAGGTCACTTGTTTCTGTTCTCACTTGTTCTTTTTGCAAGACCAGATATTTCTAATTTTTTTTTGAAAAGCCCCCAGCTTGCCTTGACATTGCACCAGCCTTATTTAAGACTACTGCTCATCTATAGAGTTGTTTGTTGTTTATCATTGTGTATTCTCAAATTAGCCAGAGTTATTTTGGAATGAAATTTCTTTGCATTCAAGTGGTTAAATACCATACTTTGTCCTATTAAAATTGAGATCCATGTCTACTGGAAAATACTTTACACATAAAAAACTGCCTGAAGTATAAAACCTGTTTATACAGATACCGTGCATTTCTTGCCATAAAAAGCACCGTAAATTCCCCGTGCTGCTTCATTTTCATAAGGAGCTACTTGGAAAGAAATATTGCTTGCGGTGCATTGCCAATTATTTATATACTAATTTGCTACCTGAGAATAATTTCAGATTTTTAAATTCAGTTTGGTATTGAAGTGATAGAGTGGAAAGAAGCTCTTAAACTACTTTATATTTTACAGTTTAGCTTAAATTTATCTGGTAAGGAGCTGGCAATACTGAATTATTTTTTTTCTGATTTTTTCTTTGTTTTTTTGGGGGGGGATCCTTGTTTCTTGGTGTTTTTTGTGGAAGTTAACCTTTTAATAAAAGTGGTGTACGTACGAAGAGTTTTGAGTCATTATTTTTTAATGCAAATTCCCACTGACCTGTACTGTTACAGGACAAACAACTCTGTGCTATATATAAAATATTAAGCTGTCTTCATGTAAGCACAGAGATCTATGTGTAAAACTTAGGTGCCGCATTTGAATAGGAGGCCACATACAGTGCCTGGGAGCAGAGCTCTGTTCTGCCATCATTTGGGAGGACATGCACATCAGTCTCCGGTACAGATCAACCCTTCAAATGAATGATCCAAACAGCTGAGAAGGGGAAATGTAGTCTCTTGCTTGTCTTTAAAAGATTATCTTTTGTACTTCAGACTTTTGATTAATTTTTGAGAAATAATCTAGGTTATGCTGTTTCTTTTTTTTTTAACTCTGAGCAGATGGTAACAAACATGTCACTAGCATGAAGACTGAATTTTCCTTCCCAGCTTGTGCAGACAGGGGATAGGCAGAGTTACTTGGGAGAGCATAATGTGGAAGCTCAGATCGCAAAGAAACCCCTCGTGCCTCGTTTAGCACCTGGCTATACATGTGCAACAGTATTCAAATATTTATAAATCTTTTCATAGGCATTGTTTATCTGAAGACAAAACCCCAAATCAGCAACAGGGGTTTTCCTGCAGTAAAGTGCTTACACCAAGCATTATTTAAGGTTAAAAGCTCAAAACTTTCTAGAGAGACTTTTCTCAATTTTCTTTGCTGGTTTTTCCTTTTACTGAGGATACCATCACTGTGTGTAGGAAAAAAAAAACCCAGTATGTTCACTGGCATTCAGTGGTACTATAGTTATGCTGTTAAAAGACTAAAAATTGTATTTTCTTATCTTCCAGATAGTTCAGACATCTTCAGACAGATAGTTCTTCTTATGAAATGTGGGGAGCTAAGTGAATTGGAGAATTCATGTTCTTTTTGTGCCTGCTGAAGTGCCTGTGATTTGTTCCATAGTGCTTATCATAGAAAAGACCTCAATTCTTCAGCATTAAATTATGTAGAGAGGTCTACCCAGGAGCTCTTTTGGAGGCTTCTTTGTGTGATGTTTTTGAGTAATACATGTACAGCTGCTTGGGAGTGGTGCAGGGAAGGATTAGGGTGTAGATGCTCATGCACAGCTCTAGTCCTTGCACACAGGTGGTCTCTGTAGCAAGGCTTCTTACTGATGGGTAGCACAAGGGACAACAGGCACGTGGCACTGCTTGTAGAAGGAAATAAAGTCTTCTTTCATCCTACTGGTTTGGGAGGCTCTCTCAGCATTTAAAAGGAAATGTGTGACTATTTTAGAAATCTTTGAAAATGGTAGCATATCTCTGAATTAATGTTTGCACTTCTCAGTGAGTTGCAGATGGAAGATTCAAAACTGGTTTGGGCAACATATGTTGAGTAATATTGGAAATAAATGCTCCCATGTGGGACCTTGATTCTGGAGCCAGCCTGTCCATGGTGTCTTACAGCTGTGCCATTCCTTCCAGAATTGTTCTGCAATCTATTTACTTAGAACAAATGTTGCAGTCATGGGTGGATTTATGGGGATAATGATCTGACAGACCATGCAAGCTTATAGATTATAAATTTTTCTGTACACAGGGAAACCAGGTGTTTCCCGATGAAACTCTCCTTATTTAGGGGGGTTGTACTGTGAGTTGAAGCAAAATTTGGGAGGTGGCTTGTGTTCCTCAAAATACATGTAGAAGGTGAGGACTGATGTGTATCACTTTTATTGTTGCACAGTGAGATGCATCCGTGTTGGCATCTGATGCAGACTCAAAATTGCCTGAAATTCTCTACTGGCTTCTAAAATATGGTTAGTGTGTTTCTGTGGTTTGGCAATGGTGCCTGCAGATTTCACAAGTGGTGGACTTTGGATCTTCATGGTTATTTTTCAAATTGTCAGAAAGTACATGTACGTTCCTGGGAGCTCAGAGTAAGTAGTGCTTACTTGGAGAAAACACTTGGAAAAAATGAAACTGCCCCTTGATAGTAAAGTGTATTCCTCCTGGTCTTTTTTTTTTTTTTTTTTAAATGCTCTCTTGCAAGTTTCTAATTTTGTGGCATGACAGAAGAGGAGAACCACGTACTTGAATTTGGAGTAAAGTTGTCTCTGCTTGGGGCTGTGTTATAAAAGCATTGGAAGGATTTCCCTCTGCCATGGCTTGTCATCTGTCAACCGCGTTCTGCTTGGTCTTGTGCTCTTTGGTCCTTTCAGGTCTCTCCTGCAAGCCTCTATCTCTCAGCACAACCAGGTAGGCTTCAAGCAGCACTTTGATGTTCTAACATTGTCCTTACCACTGACATTGGCCCCGAAAGTCACAAACTGAGCAGACCCGGGGACTGTGTGTAATGATATGGCTGGATATATGGTACATTAAAGTTTTAGAAGTGCACAGCTATATAAATCAGTTTCCTCAAACCATTTGTTGTTGTTTTTTTTCCTGGCACCTTTCAGTTCTCTCTGCTGTCATCTCTCACTGGGGATTCCTGTGCTGCATAAAAAAAGAGGGGAAAAATGGTATCACAAAATAACAAGTTAACTTGTCTAGGCTTAGTAAGAATCCTAACGTTTTAAGTGAGTAGGTGTAAATTTTACAACCAATGTGTTCTCAGAAACACCTGAAAAACAGAGATTTAGGCTTATAGGTAGGATTTAGGCAAGAATAGAATTACTGGTTTTATCACTCTTTTTCCAGCTATTTTCAAGCTTAGACAATATGAGTATATTTTGCTACACACCTTTGTAATTACATAAAACTGATAAAAAGCCATATGACCTCTGGTTACAAATCTAAATATTGGCATCAATTCACTTTTCTGAATACACCTCTGTGTTTAAGTCAGTCTGTAATTCATAATGTGCTGTCTTTATTACAGTTTGCATAAAGAAATATATTCTAATAGAACATTATTTCAATGAACACTTAACTGAGAGAATTCAGTAGGTGATAATGCACAGTGAAAATGTCTTCCTTTTTAAATAGCATTTAATACTTCATTGCATTACATTGTTTATGTCACAAAATGACAGAATTTGTATGTACAGAGTGAGTAGATGAAGTTCTATTGGTTTAATACTTCAGTAGATTACTTTTTTCACCCCATCTCAAAACTTCTTAATCAAAACAAGTGACTGTTGTGTAACTTTATGATACGGTTATATAAGTTGTCAAGTTCAGTTTTAGTAATTAAATGAAATGTAATATACAAATGGCAGGGACCATTTTATCTACAAAACTGGCTTAGTCCTGAGTGAAAGTTCAGGATTTTTCTTTACTGGTGGCAGTTTTAATTTTCCAGCAAAGCTGAAAGTAATGTTTTAATGACTGAATCCACTTTTGAAGAAAGTGCATGTGTGAAAATACGAGTTTTTTCACTTCATACAACAAAAATACATGTCATATCTTTCAAGTTTTGGTTTCTTGATGAAGAAATTCCAGTTAAACTCTGGCAAGTTGCCTTTTAGGGAAAGGGGAGGGGAAAAATTATTTCTTCACTTACATATAGAGTTTTAATATAAAAAACTTTTTTCCTCTCCTCTTTCAGATCTTTCCTGAAATGGCCAAATGAAAAAGACTTTTGTTTTATGAAGCCTGCTTTTGATTAATTTGATTGAGTTTTATTTACCTACTTAATCTGAAACATGCCTCTTCCTTATCCTGTAAAGTCTCTTACCGTTGCTAAATATACCCGTGCATTTTAAAGAAGCAAAGCTGTGCGTGAGTACAACCCATTCAGAGCAGGGTTGTGGGGTAGGGAGGGACCTGCTGGTAACCTGAGAGCAAGAGCAGATGCTAAATTAGCAGCTGGATCGTTAGTAACAAGTCCACAAATGTCTGCTGAGAAATGATCTTCTTCGGGCGCATATAGCGTGGGTGTATGGATTATTCAGAGTTTCTAGCATCTAGTTGCTCTTTACTTGTGACTCAAAGGAAAGTCATGGAGCCATGAGGATTTTTATTTGTGGAGTGACTGGCAACTTGTTTTCATTGAAAGTACAGGCTGTATCTATAAATTGTCATTATTGTGTGGCATTCTTTATTAAGACGTGCAGTTGGAAAAAGCGTGTAATTTCAAGCAGATTGCTGGCAGTATTTAATTACAGAATTAAGTGAGAAACACTAAAAGATCTGTGGAAAACAAATAACATCATAAGAGCCTCATTAATAATCCCGAGGTTATAGTCCATTTCCACCTTTAGCATAAATAAATATCAACCATTGACTGCAGTCAGAAGCAGTTGAGATTGTGGCTGGATGAGACCCTAAATTATGACCAGTGACTGTTAACTGATGTGTGTTAAATGGTAGCCAAGCAGGAAAACCCAAATAAATAGCAGATCATCGGGGAAAAAAAGAAGGGAGCTGTAAGAGAAGTGCTGAGGAGTCTGGCTTTACTTCATATTAAACCCCAGTGTATTTCTTTATACCTTAAGCCAATGAGGATGTAAATGTGTGCTCTACAAGTCACCATTTCTCCATATTGAAGAACGTGTTTGGGTTTGTTTGACTTTTTAAGCTTATCAATTTGGTGAAAATGATTCAATTTTCTAGTATAAAGAGGTACAAAAATCATACAGACAGACAGATAGAAACATGGTACATGCATACCATGGTCCTAATGTTCACGAAAACGCTTTGTGAATTTTCATTAATCAGGGAAAAAAACCTTGTGGTGGAAGGGAAAAAAGCCTTCCAGCTGACTAGCATGACTCTACCTACCAGTGACAGCCTTGTCATTGGCAGGATTACACTTGTCAAAGTGAGTTTGTGGTGTTCTGAGGCAGTGACTATGATCTAAACTCCCCCAAAAAAAACCCGAACAAAAAAAAAATCCCCAGATGAACCCTTTCCAAACTCATGTCTGGACGCCCACGCAGCAATGATTTAACGTGTGAAGGTGCTGTACTCTGTTCAGTTATCCTGGTCTGGTAATTCCACTCCGGCACCAGGTCTGACTGAAGGTCAGCCGAAAGTTAAGACTTTGGGGCTGGCAGTGAGGTTTTCAGTTAAGATGTCAGGAAGGGCTCTGCAGGTCGTAAAGATTATTCTGACAGAAGACCCCTTACAGACACAAACCTCTTGGCTGTTTCAGAGGAAGGAATGTACAAGGTGGGTCTACAGTTCAGACTTCACTATTCTGGAGAGGATGAAGAAGAAGCTTTCAAACTGTTTTCATTTGAGAATCCTTTTCTGCTCAAAAACCCAGCAGCTAGACTAGATCTTCTCTCCTTTTTTTCTGAAGAATTAAGCATCTGTGTGAAAGAGAGGAAACAGGTTAGAGTCAGTGGGTTTCTGTGCAAGTACGAAGTGCCGTTCCCCCTGCAACAAAAAAGCATAGCCAGTTTGGGATTGTGTAGTGGCTATTTATATTAGCCTAAATATGGAAAAATTTTGAGTTCATATAACTTGTAGGAAAAAAGCACATTCATTGCTTGTATTTGCATGTGTATGTGTACACACACATAACATTATCAAGTTTTAATGTACATGTTAATGCCTTGATAGGATAGTGCATATGTATGAAGACCATATAGAGTTACCCAATTCCAAGTACAAGCATGGGGGTGGTTTTATTTTGGGAAGAAAAAAAAAGGTTACTCCCTGGTAGGTTTTTTTCAGGGAAATGAAGGAGTGTGATTCTTTAGTCTTTTGGCAAGGAATTTCTTTTCCATCTTTGTACACATGACTGTAATGTAGCATTAATGGAAAAACAGAGTAGTTTGGTGTAAATCCTCTAGACAGTACAACCCATTCTATTGGGGATTAAACATGCTTTGCTGCATAGCTGATGTGCTGGTTGAGACTGCTGTTTGTTGTGAAGCAGCTGGGATTGAGAAGGGAGAGAGTTGGGCAGTTCTTTCTGATCACCAGGCCAAGGGCAGTTACAAGTTTGGTGTTTGGGATTACTTTTTTTTAATTTAAAAAAAAAGGTGTTATGTTGTGTAATGTAATACTTTTTCAAAAAAGAAATTAGTATCTCCCCCATACAGCACTTTACCATGAGTCTTTGTCACTAGCCAAGAAGATTCTTTGGGGTGACACTAATGCTCAGAGAGCAATCTGTCTGTGTACAACTGTGTGTACAGTTCTGCAGTTCAGCCAGTTCACTTTGTATACTTGAGTCTTGCAGTATTTTTCTAAATGGCAGTTCCATGTAGTTTTCTTATATATATACACTTCCAAGCTGTAAACCAAAACAAAAATTAGCCTTTGAATTATTGTTTGTAAAATCATGTCGTCAGTAAAATGCTCCTTGCTGCATTGATTTGTACCTTCAGTCTTGTACCTGGCATGTTGGTTTTAAGTATTGGGTAGTATCTGTTTTTTCATTTCTAGTGTTTAATGTCAAGTCTAAATATGAGAATGCACTACAGATCTCTCTGCATGTGTGACTAACAGAATTTCACTTGATTGTGCTTGCTTTCCTGAAGGCAGCACGTCTCCAACATATCTCAACACTTGTCTAACAGTTGTTTTCTTTGTAAACAGGACTTATATATTCATGACCTATTTCGTTTAATTCTCCTCAACTTGTTTGTACCAGTGTGCTGCATTTTCTGGTGCTTCCTAATATCATGGTTGAGTGTGAAAATGACATCATGAAAGCTCCAGATCACCCTCATGTCATTTAGTGGCAGAGTGCTGTCCATAGCATATATAGGGAAGAAGCCAACCATAACTTCACTCTTTGCTAATTTATAGAATTGTAAATCAGGAGTACTGCAGTCTAAATTGGTGACAGTAACCACTGTTTTTTAAGTGATGTGAAGCTTTAATGCAGCATTTCAGCGTAAATTATACAGTAATTTTTTTAAAAGCCCTATTAATGCAGGAAAATGTTTATAATTTATCATAATTAAATATCTCTGGGAATTGTGGGAACTAGCTTGGAAGGGCTGGCTCTTCAGTCTGAGGCTTTGGTCTTCAGCTGTAAGCCTGGGTTGTGTACAAGAGCCAGTGATGTCAGTTAAGGAGTCTGCAGGACAGGCCTTTTAAGATCATGTAAGCATGAGCTTAAACAGCGCTTGGGATTAAACTGTTTATCCAAGTGTATGAATATTCTGTGAAATTATATTTCCCTTGAAACTGTGGTTAAAACAGACTCCTCCTTGGAAGTGGCTGATTGAAGTCAAGTTTTTCTGTGGATTTTTATGTAAAGACCCAGGGGCTGCTTCAGTGCTGCATTTTCTGGGAGAGAAGCAGCACAGAAATCATAGCAAATGCATTGTTTGATGCTTTCTATATCCTTATTCTAGTTCCTGAGCTGCTAGAGAAACTAAAATACCTCAGGTACAAGTTAGAGCAGCCCCTTGAAAAACTATTTGTACATCCAAACTTTATATATATCTATATATATCTATATAT
>NW_008654106.1:12381-13834 GCF_000695815.1 Acanthisitta chloris | reverse complement strand
TTTCCCCTCCTTCATTTTGTACCCATTGCCTCTCGTCCTGTCACTGCAGCTGTTAACAAAAGATCAATATAGACCAGTCTCACAGATTTCTCAGCAGGCAAAGTAAATATTTGCCAAAAATGCTCCATATTTATAGATTTTTAATAAGTTGCTGTAAAGCATTATGAACAAACCACACTACCAAATCTGATTTCTTTGAGGTCACAGCAGAACTGTTTTGTTTCTAATAGGACACAGACAGAAGAGATGACTTTAGATAAGCAGAAACAAAACAGTGACATCCAACAGTACAGGAAATGTTTATACCAGATGGCAAAATTGAATCCCAAATTTAAACTGAAGAGTATTATGCAGAATCTCATCACTGAAATCTCGTTCCAATTTTTATCCATGCTATTATGCCCACATACATTAAATTACAGGACTGAGCCACCTAAGGTTTTTGACATACACATTAATTTGCCACACCTAGAAAGCAAAGAGACTCTAAATATTCACATCCAAATGTGCACACTCTGCAAGATGTTGATGTATTCAGCTTCCTCTTCTGCCCCTGCACAAAATGAGGTGATAAATTTGCTCAAAAACTGGCCTCCAACTGTGAGGTGAGAAGATGCATGAATTAAGCCTAACCACAAATTATATACTCCAGGATATTCAAATGATTTGGAGATTATTCAGATCTTTACATAAATCAAAACTGAAACAAGCCTCAAATTACTTACTCTGGTATAATTCAGCAGCTCATAGATGCACACACCAACACTTAACATATTCTAGCAGTGCCTAAATATTCCCAGCTGTCCATCTGGGAATGCAGATTTCTAATAGACAAAGGAAAGAGAAACATCCTCATAAAATAGAAGCTCTTGAACGTGCAGTACTTGCCTGGAGGGTCCTGCTAAGGTGACAGTGGCATAGGGATCACATTGCCCATTCACAATGGGCAGCCCTTGGCACTCCAAAACTCTAGGAGAGAAGAAAATACAGACAAAGAAATCAATGAAAGGAGAAGAGATTGCAGTGAACATAAAAGCAAAGCATTTTCACCCTGTTCCCTTTCCAGGGAACTGACATGACACTATGCACCAAATAAATAGCTGAACTTGAAAACACATTTTTGGTCTTAAATGCTAACTTAATAGGGTAAAAAATGCTGTTCTATTACTGTGAAGCCTGAAATCCAAGTGTTTTTATTATGCAAGCACAACAATTTAAGGTTCATGAAATAAGAGTCTCTTGTCAAGATGGGAGCTGTCAGCACCTTAAAGTCCTGTGACAACTCATTCACCAACAGACATAACCAGCATTTACTTCTGTGACAGAAGATTAAAAAACCCCACACAGTGTCTCAGCAGTAAGTCAAGCCATTTCTGAGAATAACATTCATGAGGGCCTCAGTGTTTTTGACAGGATTTGGTATGGGCTTATTTGTAGAGATGTGTTAACTACA
>NW_008654106.1:9335-12348 GCF_000695815.1 Acanthisitta chloris | reverse complement strand
CAGCAGCTCTGCACTGAAGGACTAAAAGAGATAACCAGGGGACAAAAAAGGAATAAATTGGGGAAACTGGAATAAATTCAGTGAAGACAAACTCTGAACTCTTTGAGTAAGTGAGTAGCATAATCATTGCACTGTGAAATGCCTTGCAAAGTCCTGGGTGCTGTAAAATCAGAAGGGAAGCAACAACATTTTACTGTTTTCAGTGACAGTAAATTTGCAACAAAAGAATATTTAAAAGATCAATAGAGAAATATTCAGTGACAAATAGTGCTCCACAATTTTATCCACAAGGCATGTCCTTTGGTAACATACATGTGGACTTCAAATACAGTTTAATTACAGACCTATTACTTACTCTGCACAAAGGGAGGAAAAGAAGATTATATTCTGCACCAACACACAGGAACTGTTTGTGTACCAGAGGAGGCACAATCTAGATAGGGTCACACAGTACTACAGCTCCACGAAGACTGAAGATCACACTAAGGAGCACACACAGACAGCTGCAGAAGTTTTCCCTGTGAGGGTGGTGAGACACTGGCACAGGTTGCCCAGGGAGGCTGTGGCTGCCCCAACCCTGGCAGTGTTCACAGCCAGGCTGGATGAGCCTTGAGCAACCTGGTGTGGTGGGAGGTGTCCCTGCCCAGGGCAGGGGGTTGGGACTAGATGATCTGTAAGTTCCATTCCAACCTCTAAAATTCTAAGAATACATTCATAGCAGCATTCTCACACCTATGATCCCTCAGCATAAAGGCTAAGTAACTGGCTTACAGACAGCCCCCAATGATGCACTCACTCACAAGCTTCTCATTTCCACAGCCCCTGTGTTCATGGAAAAGCATCACATTATTAACCTAGACAACTCCTCGTTGTTGATTCACCAACACTAGCCCAAGAGAGAAATATATTCTCTTTTCTGGATATGGCAAGTGAAATAATAGATCAAAACCACAGAGAAAGTCAGGAGCCCCCTGGATTACATAGGCCCTGTGCTGCTTTTATTTCTGGACTTCTGTTATTTCACTAGAACTTTACCTTCCACACAGACAAAGGTAAGTTTGGACATTGAAGGATACAAGGGTTAGTCAAACAATCTCCTTACAGCTTCAGTAACAGCCACAAACAAGTTAAAGGCTTAAAACAAAGTGTATAACTCAAATAAACAGCTCATTAATGGGGATAACACAGAACACACTTAGACAAAGATCATAGAATCATAGAATTTTAGGAGTTGCAATGGACCTTACAGATCATCCAGTCCCAACCCCCTGCCCTGGGCAGGGACACCTCCCACCACACCAGGTTGCTCAAGGCTTCATCCAACCTGGTTGTGAAGACTGCCAGCTTGGGGCAGCCACTGCAGACAGAATTTAGAAGCCTCCCAGACACCAGGTCAGCAGGCACCTGATATTGCAGAGTGCTGCCACACAAACAGCAAAATTCAAGCTACAGATTCTATCCCAGCAGCAGCTGGAAATGCACAGGGCAAGCTCCAGTAACCCTCAGCATCAAGCAACATAACAAATACTCTATTTGGTTGCCTAAACACGTGTGTGTAGTGCCATTTGAGATTACTTGCTGCTGCTCCAGGAAAGCAGGAGGTACACACAGAACAGGGATATTAGACAGCTCCCTGCCTCTCAGAGGCCACAAAAAGAGGCCAGATGAATGTTTTCAAGCAACAGCTGGACTCTCCTGCCATGGCTGCAGGGAAAGGACTAGAGGGAA
Source organism: Acanthisitta chloris (assembly GCF_000695815.1). Classification (NCBI taxonomy): domain Eukaryota; kingdom Metazoa; phylum Chordata; class Aves; order Passeriformes; family Acanthisittidae; genus Acanthisitta; species Acanthisitta chloris. The sequence continues at coordinate 10,620 of NW_008654106.1, read as the reverse complement.
TGGACCTGAGCTGAGCCAGGGCAGAGTCAGATTGGATGTGAGGAGAAATGTTTTCCTTGTGAGGGTGTTGAGGCACTGGGATATTGCCCAGGGAGGTGGTGGAGTCACCATCCCTGGAAGTGTTGAAGAGGTGTCTGGATCTGGCACTGGAGGATCTGGTTTAGGGTTTAGGGATTCCAGGAGTGGCAGGTTAATGGTTGGACTCCATGATCTTAGGGGTCTCCTCCAGCCTTGATGGTTCTATGATCCTGTATTTGAAGTATCACTCAGCATCAGATATCAGACACAGTACTGGGCGAGCCCAGAGTGACATTTCACACAGTAAGGTAGTTTTTATGTTCTCTGGGGGAAAAAAAACAAACAAAGGGAAAAAAAAAGAAAAAAGAAAAGGAAAAAACTCTAAAATGCACAGATGTTCTCGTGCAGTCACCATGACTTAAGAATAAGGTGTTTCTTTGTGTGCAGTTGGAATAAGAAAAGCAAAAACAACCTTGAAAGAAACACAATGTGGGAAAACAGGAAACAGACACTGACACAGACTGTACCACAAGCCTTTCAGGTAATTTAAAAGCAGTTATTGTTTAAGAATGTTGAAGAAATCAGGCAAAAGACTTAGGATTTTGAGGAAGGAAGGCTATGTTTGGAGAGAAGTTCATTCTGGTTCTTGTATCTTGCAAAATAGTATGAGTTGAGACAATAAAATTCAACAAGGCACAGGTCTGGTCAAATAATGTTAGCAAACCCTCATTAGCTGCAGATGTTAGAGCTGCTTTCTTTATGACCATTTTCTTCAGTCATGGGTAAATTAACATTCTTCCAGCTCTCCCAACCTGTACCAAAACACTGGCTCTACTTGGCAAGCAGGAAACGAGCTACAACAACTTGGAAACAATAAAATGTAAGCTCATTTCTGCCACATGGTTATCACTTTATTAAGGCTGAAAGTTCATACGTGGATTAGATGAAAAAAACGTGTGCAACAAAGGTATCCTCTTGGGGGTAGGGCACAGTGAATAAAGCTGGTAAAAATTGTCAGTGACACGGACAGTGGATTGAGTGCACCCTCAGCAAGTTCTCTGACCACACCAAGTGTGTGGGGCAGTCACAGCTGGAGGGAAGGGATGGGACATCCAGAGGGACCTTGCCAAGCTGGAGAGATGAAACAATGCAAACCTCATGGAGTTCAAAAAAATGAAGTGCAAGGCCCTACATCTGGGCCATGGCAATCCCAGATAGAGCTACAGGTTGGGTGGGGAAGGAATTGAAACCAGCAGTGAGGAGAAAG
>NW_008654106.1:0-9105 GCF_000695815.1 Acanthisitta chloris | reverse complement strand
CAGGCTGAGGGAGTTGGGGCTGTTCAGCCTGGAGAAGAGAAGGTTGTGTGGAGACCTCAGAGCACCTTCCAGGAGCTGAAGGGCCTACAAGGAGCCAGATAGGAACTGCAATGATAGGACAAGGGGTAATGGATTCAAACTGAAGCAGGGAATGTCAAGGTTGGATGTGAAAAAAATGTTTTTCCCTGTGAGTGTGGTGAGACACTGGCCCAGGTTGCCCAGGGAGGCTGTGGCTGCCCCAACCCTGGCAGTGTTCACAGCCAGGTTGGATGAAGCCTTGAGCAACCTGGTGTGGTGGGAGGTGTCCCTGCCCAGGGCAGGGGTTGGGACTAGATGATCTGTAAGGTCCATTCCAACCCCCTAAATTTTATGATTCTATGAAAAATGAAATGCCATTGCTCTTAATCATCTGCAGAATTAACTTAAGCTCCATGTACTAGAATAATGAAAAAAATGCCTAGGCAACCAAGGTGATTCAAGAATTACAAGTTACTTCTGGCCCAGAAGAAAATATCTGGTGGTTGCCAGAATCTTCTCTACCCAACTGGTAGTTTCTGGTCATTACCTGTGTGAAGTCCAGCTGGGGCAGGGTGAGCCATCCCTCACAGCTAGCCTGGCTGGGCTGAGCTAAGGTTAGTGCTGGGTCATGTGGGAAAACTCTCAATGCAGCTGCCTCACTATATTTTGCTTGTGGTTTACCAAATTAATAGGTTTCAAGAAACAAGACATTTCAGTTTTCAATGTGGTTCATGACCAAACCTTCACAAGAGTAAATAAGCTACGGAAAATTCCCAGAGGGTAAAAGAAAACCTCCATAACCCAAACACAACATGAGCTTGCCTTTATGCCTTTAAATCACAGGGTTAGAGAAGCTGAGAGGGAGGAAGGGGGTGAAGGTGATGAAAAAATGAGATTTTTGCAACAAAGACTAAGTGGCTCAGATCTGACAGTAGAGGCATTTCCTGAGTTGCCAGCTAAGAGCTGTAGGCTCTGACAGAGCTCCTGCACAAACATACTCAGGCTTAACAAAGGTGAGCAACATGAGGATGATCCAAGCCTGTGGGCATTCCACACCCTTTCCTTGGAACTGCAAAAATTGTTTGGGAATTCCAGGCTTTGTGATTAGTTCAGGAGGAACATGTGTCATCCTTGTGTGTGTCAGAATGGACAACCAAGGCAAAACAGAGAAAAGAGACCAGAAGGGACAGAGCTGTTCTTAAAACATGTATCTGTATTTACTGTGCTTCCAAGCCAAATCACATCCAGTATCCCTAGTCAGGCTCAGTTCTTTCCCCACTTTCAAAACCTAGGGTAGGGAACAACACACCATTCTCATTCTCTCTTCTAAGATCAGACTGTTTTCTCATTGTGATATCTCAAGAGAGAACAAATACATCTTTTTTCTATACAATTTGCTTTCTATTGCTGTACCTAATGCCTGGATTTCAGCTGCTTGGTTTCTGGGATCAATATTGATGCTTGGCAAGTTTATTGAGCTAATCTTACTATTCCTCTATTTCCAGCCTCCACTTTTTGCACCTCTCTTCCATTTCTTTTTCTTGAGATTTGCCCCATCTCACATGCACTTCTTTTTTTCTTTTCCCCATACACATGTTCTTCTCTGCATCATTTCAAAGACAAGAGACTTCCTCCTCCTTGCTTGCCCTAGTGATCTAATGATTACTTGAACACTGAGTACTTGTGTGGTAAGCTGAACCAGACAAGAATCAACTTAAAAGCAAACACTGTGGTAGATTTGTCAGAACTGTCATCAAAACAATGCATCGTTGGCTTATGCTAAGGACTTGTTTGGGAAGGCATATTCCCCAGAGCTGTGTGACTTAAGTGTCTGACTTAATTACCTTCTTAAATCTCTCAGGATCTCTTCGGGTTTTGTTTTTTTTCCCCCAATTTTTCTTTTCTAATGACTATATATCATCTTGTAACACATGTACTATCCTGAGGACTATCCAGGGGTACCAGAGCACCTCCCTTTGTGACTGAGCTTCTCAGGGCACATAAAATAGGCTACTCATCTTTAACTTCCTAATAGAGTAGTCCAGACTTTTTTGCCTAGTCTGGCAGTAAAGAGGTGGTGTTTCTCCTTTCCTTGCCATGTTCAGTTCATTCTTGAATGTTCTGTTCTTTTGGTGCAGCCTTGCATCACGATCCAAGCTCCTTACTCATTCTCAGTGGTTTGAGAGGAACTTTCCTGTAATGCTGCATGACAGACTTCCATGTCTGCCTTGGCCAACCTCACAGCTGTGCTGGCACGTGGTAGCTGCTCTCAGGCCAGTGAACTGACTTTTGCCTTCCACTGCAAGCAGGAACTATTCTTAGGGCTGCTTCTTATTCCCTTTATCTGTGTGTGACCATGACCTTGCTAAACCAGTTAGATACACGTGTTTCAGAGGGGTTTTGCCTGGATGTATTCACCACTAATAAGCAGAAAGGTGCAATGTCTGGCTCAGAAATTGCCTGAATCATAAATTTCTGGAGGCCAGGAGAGTGTAGCACTGCATGATTGCTCTCATAATTCTTCATCTCCTACTAGACAGACTGAGAGTCAGCAAACCTGGCTTGAGTCTGAGCAAATGTTACCTCTGAGCTGTTGTTTGTGCATCTTCAGACAAGCACTGCACTTTTCCTTCACTTCCACCAAGTAATCTGCTGGACCTTCACTAGGGATTTAACAAGTGGCCAAGAGACCTGTTTCTTCTGGAATCAGGCAAACATTTTTACACTCCTGGTTTTAATTTACACTCTGCCTTCAGCATCCAAAATACTGAGATGATTATGTCCCAACCTCCTCAGAATCTCTTTACCAATCCATACCCTGGCTTGGTCTTGCCCCTGTCCCCAGAGAATAAGGAGGCTAATAATACTGAATCCATGTGTTGAATCAAGTCCTTGCCCTCTGGATGATCATCTGAAGCCAAAGAATCATACCCACTCCCAGTAAGTGCACTCCCGGAAGAGAAGATTTCAAAAGTACCTATTCCTCAACTTTTGGAAGTGATTTACTTGTACCAAAACAAGATTTCCTACTGTTATTCTCACCTGCATGTTTTTTGTACTGGGAACAGACCAGTTTCCTCTGAAAGCAGTTCTCACACACTGGGAATTGCCTGCAGTGATGTGCCCTGGTTCACCTTCATCTTACATCCCACACACAGCACTGTGCAGTGTCTGGTGGCCACTGACCATGCCATGGTAAGAATGAATCAGGGAAAGGAAAAGAACAATGTCTACGTAGATATAGCCATACTGAACAAAATACATCAATGCTTGCCGTATCATCATTTTAGCCTGGATTAGAGGAGGCTCAGGGGAGACCTTATCACCCTCTGCAACTCCCTGACAGGAGGTTGGAGTCAGGTGGGGGTTGGTCTCTTCTCCCAGGCAACCAGCAGCAGGACAAGAGGGCACAGACTCAAGCTCTGCCATGGAAGGTTTAGGTTGGATATGAGGAAGAGATTTTTTGTGGAGAGAGTGCTCAGGCATTGGAATGTGCTGCCCAGGGAGGTGGTGGATTCACCATCCCTGGAGGTTTTCAATCTGAGACTGGATGTGGCACTTACTGCCATGGTCTGGTAACTGTGGTAAGGTTGGACTCAATGATCTTAGAGGTCTTTTCCAACCCAATTGATTCTATGATCATGATTTTTCAAGACATTTCTTCACTTCCTCTCTCCAGAAAACCTGAAACCAGAGTCTATACAACCCTCGGCCACACTGCTGCTCTCCAGTCTATAATCCCATCTCTTTTATTCCCAGGAAAACCACTCTTTAGGAACTCCAGCAGCACCCTATCCTCTTCAGATGATACCAAACTCCCTTTTGGTTTGGCTATTTGATTTAGGTGAGCAAACAAGTTCTGGCTTACAAACAAATAAACACTTGCCATCCCCTTAACCTTGATGAGGATAAACAATATAACTGGAGCTACTTTTTCCCCCCTCCATGTGACATCTCATTCTGCCACAAAAGATCTGTGGTCCTAAATGTAATCCTGCACCATTCAAACAAATGGCACTTCACTCAGTGTGGATTCCCTTAAAATAAAGGCTGCACAGCATTTGAGGCATTGGCTCTGAAACACTTAGATACAAGAAACACTATACACTCAAAACTTAGCCCCATTTTAATAGAGCTTAAGCACACCAGAGGAACAGGCTGTGCAGGCAACTAGTTTGACTTTTTTCCCCTTTAAAATCCTCTCCAAAGCCTCTATATCTAACAGAAACCTTGAAACTGAGATTACAGCTGCAACATCACATAAGCACAGCCTTTTCTTCCCCATTCCCTGCTCAGAATAGCTGTAGTCCAGCAAAACATTTACACATACATTTACCCTGAACATGAGTTCCTTTCTGAGCTTACCTACAACTGCTTTTACAGCCCCATGAAGCACCCAGATTAGTTTTTATTCTTGTTAACACAAGGCTGTTAATAGTGATTTCCTTTGGCCAGGGCAGAGGAAGAGGGAACTGACTGCCAATGTCTGGATTCGAGCAACAATATTTTCCCTGGTATTTTACTGAAGGTAAATGGGAACTAATATTCATACAAGGCCAACAAATAATGTATAGAAAGCAAATGAAAGCTAATGAGGACAACCCCAACTTCCCCATGCTAAACCAAACACTATTACAGGTATTACAGCAAAACTCCAGGCTATGCCAAAACTGTTTCATTAAATATAAGGAAGAAATCCTGTCAGCACATAAAATCACTGTCACTTCAAACTAACTGCAAAATCTTCTTCTGTCCATAGACACCTGGAATACTGTTCACAGTTCTGGTGTCCTCAAGAAGGACATGGAACTGTTGGATCAAGCGCAGAGGAGGCCATCAAGTTGCTAAGAGCACTGGAGCATCTCCCCTATGAGGACAGGCTGAGGGAGTTGGGGCTGTTCAGCCTGGAGAAGAGAAGACTGTGTGGAGACCTCAGAGCAACTTTTCAATATCTGAAGGGCCTACAAGGAGCTGGAGAGAGAGTAAGTGTTAGGAGCTGCAGCGATAGGACAAGGGGAAATGGGTTCAAACGGAAGGAAAGAAAGTCTTGGTTGTGAGAAAAAAGTTTTTTACTCTAAGGGTGGTGAGGCACTGGCACAGGTTGCCCAGGGATGTGGTGGCTGCCCTGAACCTGGTGGTGTTCAAGGCCAGGTTGGATGAAGCCTTGAGCAACCTGATCTAGTGAGGAGGTGTCCCTGCTCGGTGTAGGGAGGGTTGGGACTAGGTGATTTGTAAGGTCCATTCCAACCCCTAAATTCTATGATTCTATGACATCTACACATTTCTTCAAAGTTCTAAATGGGATTTTTAAATGGGAGCTCCTCTCCATCCTACAGTCCCAATCATTCTGTTTGCTCTCCAATATCAGCTCTAGAAAGACCTTTGAAACCACACATTTACAGAGGGCCATCTGTACTCTGGACCAAAGAGAGCAGGCTAAAAAGTGGGTGTCAGCCACTCTGCTCTCACAGGACAAGGAGTATAACCCATTAATAATTTAGACAGTCAATTTCAGGAGAGCTCCAAGCTTCCTGAAAGCCATTTCAGAAAACTTTGCAGTTAGGTTAATGTTAAAAAGCAGTTAAATTTTCTTCTCTGACAGTGCCCTGAGGCTTTAAACAAAGACACAAGCTCGCTGAAATTTTGAACCACACTGATTTAGTGACTATTACTGGCACTGACATCATCATTTCCTCCTGCCTTGGCCTCAGACTTGCAAACCCAGTTATTAACAGGGACTGAGAGCTTAATGACAGGAGCATAAAGAGAAAGGGTAAGTAAGGGGAAGGAGTTATCTCTAGCACATACTGATGTTCAGAGGAGACAAAAAGATCCAAATACAAGTTAAAGCAAAGCAAGTAGTATGGAAAAATGATATGGGAAGAGCAACACAAAAGAAGAGGTACAACCTGGAAAGGATAAATTTGCTTAATGCTTAACTATATTGATTCTTGTAGGGCAAGTGAAGAAATGTGGATTTCATGTAGTATGGGTGGAAGCCAAGGAATGGGTCAATATATCAAGGCAGTTGCAGAAGTATTTAGAATCATAGAACCATCAAGGCTGGAGAAGGCCTCTAAGATGAAGTCCAACCTGTCACTGCTGGAACCCCTAAACCAGATCCTCCATGTCAGACCCAGATGCCTCTGAAACACTTCCAGTGATGGTGACTCCACCCCCTCCCTGGGCAATCTATTCCAGTGCCTGAACACCCTCACAGGGAAACATTTATCCTAACATCTCATCTGACTGCCCTGGCTCAGCTTATGGCCATTCCCTCTAGTCCTCTCATTGCAGGCATGGAATTTGTGTTAGAGCAGCATGGGGAGGAATGCAAGAGGAGTGAGGCACAGAACTAGAACAATTACAATGCAAATGATTAGAGCCTAGACAGCAGCTTTAGCTGAGCTGACTGTGGCCCACGGCAACACTAAATGGAAGCAATGAGATACTGTCTGTACAGGCTGATAAGGAAAGAAAGAAGACCAAAAGGCAGCATGGGAGTCAGACAGGGAAAGGCTGTTATGGTTCCATAATGAAGTCAGACAGTGACCCAAAAATCTCCCAGACCTTTTTTGCTTTCTTTGAAAAGCAGGGCTGGTCTCAGTGTGCTCTATGGGATATACAAGTGTTTATGGAAAGCAAACTGCAATGATCTCTGGCCTGAGACCTACCCAAGATTAACCTGCCCCTGGGAAGGAGCTACCTGCACAGCACATCCCTCCTTTCAGGCACTGCCTGCATGTCACTGTGTACATGCACCAGCACAGAAGGAAACAAAATAAGCTGCGTGAACATAGAATCCCAGAATCAGTGAGGTTGGAAGGGACCACAATGGTCATCTGGTCCAACCTCCCTACTCCAGCAGGGCCACCCTAGAGCACATGGCTCAGGGTTGTGTCCAAGTGGTTCTGGAATATCTCCAGTGAGGAAGAATGAAAAACCAACACCAAAACAAAATTAAGTGACAATTTAAAAAGAAAAGTAGTAATTATTTCTGGACCTAGAGAGCAATCAAAGCCTTTAAACACTTCATAGAGGCTACAGCCTTCTGCAGTGAGCATGTCTTGGCACACCTGAGGTAAGTGGAGCTTTTAATGCTTTAAAAAACACAGCTTGAAACGACTCAGAACAACATTTGATGACATTTCTGTGAATAATCAGATGATCTGGGATCTTGATTAACAACACTTGTTATTAAAGGGCAGTGATCTTTGCTACACATGCAACACTTTCATTAAGGAATTCAGACTAAGCTGATTCATCAGCCCCACTGAAATGTGAGGGCAGCAAAGTTGTCAGCTGAGTTCCAAAGTAATGCTGATGCACTGAGTTTGTTCTGATAAGAGAACTAGGCTAAGGTTATACAAAAGGTTAACATAAAAATGCTCTCCAACTAGAATTCACAACATAATACTAATACCTTAATGCTGTCAAGATTTACATATCTAAAAAGATGTTAAGGTATCTCATAGTGATTACAGACCATGCAGTAATCAAGCAGAGGAGGTAAAAGATGCAAAGCATACAGCATCAGGTATTTGACAGTAAAATCAAGGCATTGTATCCTCACAAATTGTGCTTTGTTAAAGACAGAACAGAAACATTCAGTTCAAATCAGACACACCAGGTCTGTGAAAGGCAGGAAGCACAACTCTGGAGTCTTCTTTAGCAATCCAAATAGCAACATACAGATCAGGCCTGTAAAATTTCATTGACCTCAATTTTTTACACTAATGCAGACAGAACTAGTCACAGAATGGTTTGGGCTTGAAGTGACTTCAAATATCATCCAGTCCCAACACCCTGCCATGGACAGGGACACCTTCCACTAGCCCAAGTTGCTCAAATCCTCATTGAGTAAGCAAAATCTTCACAGGTATCAAAAAGCATATTTTGTATTACACTTTCCTAAGAAATTAAGTGGAAAATCCTTATCAATGTCTCTGACTTGGCAAGAGGAGAGATAAAACAGGATTCATAAACCATTGATTTCAAAAACAGTTGTCACAGGCTGGTGCCTTGCCTACTTTGCATCATTCCTTTGGTCCTACAAGTAGACATGCTACAGTGTTCTGTGCATAAGGGATCATACAGTACAGAAACTTCAGGAAGGGTTTTTGTGGCCATTCTGTGGCACCACTAAAGAAAGTGGGTCCTGCAGATAAAACCTTCCATTAGCAGTGAAATCTTCTTAGTAAAGCATCACAGAATCAGAGAATGTTGTTGGTAATGATGCTAATGATGCACGAGGTCATGGATTCTCCCTCACTGGAGATATTCCAGAACCATCTGGACACAACCCTGAGCCATGTGCTCTAGGCTGGCCCTGCTGGAGTAGGGAGGTTGGACCAGATGACCCACTGTGGCCCCTTCAAACCCAACTGTTTCTGACAGTCTGTGATGAAATTTTTCCCAATCAACTCTTACTGAAATTGCCAGAAAATGGCATCCAAGTCACTGGTTTACACCACGAAAGGAGAGCAGAGGAGAGTACAGTAGATACCAGGTGAATTTAGGACTGTGGAAAGAACTTGGTCATAGTACATTACAAGTTGCATTCTCAGTACCATAATGGACCCGGAAGCATGACTATAATTCCTAGGTAAGAGCTATTTTCTCATTATTGCCACATACACTGTAAGACTTCTTGCAATAACTTATTCTCAACAAATAGTTCTGTGAACAATAGAGTTAATGAAGAGTGTTTCCTATGTATTGTGTATCATCTCTTTACTCTCAGACTTGGAAAAAAACCAACCAAACAAAAAAGACAAAACACACAACTTTGACACCTGGGACACTGCAACTTCCCCTTTACCCTCCAGCTTCTCCTATTCCCATCACACCTGGATGTCCATCCCTAGTTCCCTGTTCTGCTACCTAAACATCATGTTGGCAAATGCTGATCTTGGGAATAAAAAAGCCTGCAGAGACAAGTGTGATTTGCAAGTTGTGTCCCAACACATTGCTCCTTCAAAAACTTCTCCAGCACTGGATGTGGACAGTGCCTTCCACAGAAGCTGTAAAAACCCCAAGAGTCACAGAATCAATCAGGTAAGAAGGGACCACAGTGGGTCATCTAGT
>NW_008654105.1:0-6947 GCF_000695815.1 Acanthisitta chloris | reverse complement strand
TGCCACCGGCCCCGCTCCCCCGGCCCTTTGTCCGCTCCCCGAGCCGGTGATGGGAGGGGGACTGAGACCCTCCCTGCCCTTCGCACCTACCCTCGCACAAAGAACCGGGTTATTAAAATCGTCACCCAATCCCCCGAACACCCCCAAAGTACCATTTTTGCCTTCCCCGTCGCTCTTGCCAAAAAGCCACCCGCAAGTTGCCACTGCTCAGCTCACCCGCTGCAGCTCTGTTGGCTTTAAAAAAAATGCTAATTTTTACAGCCCCGGTTCTAGGTCGGCATCCTGCTCCCCCCCATCCTGAGCCCTGTCACCCTCCTTTCCTCCCCCAAAACCCTTGGGTTTAAGAGATGGGAACATTGGAACAGAGAGGGAGGCAGCCCAGGCGTGTGAATCAGTGCTGCGAAGTGATGCTGAGGGAAGTCACAGACTTGGGAGAGAAAACAGGAGGGTTGGGAACAGCCTCCACGCATCTCCAGGCAACAACCCGCCCCACCAGCCACCCGGCCTGCTACTTTGGGATGAATTATGGCATTGGGATAAAAATATAAAGGTGTTTCATACAGAAAAAACGTGCAGCATGCACCCAAAAAGTGCCAGCGCTGGGAGAATGGGACCTCAATCTGAGCTTTGCTGTGGCACAGCTTCACCAAAACCATTCCCACCTGGCCATGGTGAGCCCTGGCTGTATTACAGCTGAAGGTTGAAGCCATGGGGGATGAAATCCTGGTGTTTTAGGATGTGCTGCAGGTGCCTGCCACCCTGAAAACAGGGAGGCTTGGCCAAGGTCATGGCATGGCTGTGGTGGAAGCTCAACTTCCCCATTCCCAAGCCCTCAGACCCTTTGTCCCCATGTCCCAGCAACCAAGTGCACATGCAGCAGCTCCAGCACTGCATTCCCAAAGGGATGTTTTGCTTTCGGAGAGATGGGAATGGATGTTTGGTGGAAGAGGAGGGCTCAGGGAGAAACACCCATTCAATGGCCTGAAGCACTTGGTTGCACATCGGGAAATCTTTGGAAAACCTTTTTTTCCATCATTAAATATGACCAAGTCAAAGAGAAGGTGGTGAGGAGGGAGTGAGGAACTGGAAGGGGAGTTCAAGCAGCCCCAAGGAGCCCCTTTGCCCCATCCAAATCCCCCCCAGACAGAGCCAGAGCTGTCCCTGCAGCCTCTTCCAGCCCCAGTTCCAACACTGCCAGAGTGTCCCAAAGCCTGGATTTTTCTCTTTGGTAGGGGACACCTCAGTTCCTGGTCCCTGCTATTCATCCAGCACAGCTGAAACAACAAGAGCAGGTTCGTGCCGTGCCAGAGCTCCAGCTCTCCTGCTACCACCTTGGCTGGGAGCTGGTCCTGCTCTGGGCCCCTCCGCCAGGAATCCCAGGCATCCGGGCTGGGGCGCGGAGGCTTTTTGTTCCACTGCGAAGAAGGAACGATCTCGACGTGGAGCTGCCGTTTCACAGCCAGAAATTCTTTTCCCATTTCCTCACCGAATCACGTGCCAGGAGCAAGCCAAGTCTTCCTCCAACAGCCCCCCCCCCATTTTTAAAACCACCCCATTTTTAAAACCATTAAGGAAATATTGGGCAAGGACTAAAAGCTAATTAAAAACCTGCTGTGCCTAGCCTGAAGATCCCAACCAGAGCTCTTGCAGGTTCCCCAAATCATGGCTTTAAGCCTCCCACTGCCACCCCAGTAACAGGGAAAGAAGCCAAACGGTGCTGGGAATTGCAATGTCAGGGCTTTGCTTGAGCTTTGTGTTGGTGCAAGGGATGGATGGGGAAGGTCCTGCCTGAATTTCTGTCCTTTTGGATGTCTCTGAGTGCTCACCAGACCTGTGGCATGGCAGTGGATGGGCAGAATGAATCACTAAGACCCCTCATCTGGCTTTTGCTCAGTCCCCAAACCTTCCATCTCCTGCCACGTTACCAGCAGCTTTTGGTCAAAGTCAAGTTGGGGTTCATGGTTGCAGACGGTGCACTTGGAGATGCTCCATCAACCACCACAGCTCTACCTAGTGCTGTCACCCAGCCCAGACCTGGAGCCACCCTGCAGATAAACACCTGCAGCTAAAACCCACTCAGCAGTTTTCCAATACTTTCTCCAAGTAGAATCATCCCCATTTGTCTTCTGAACCTGTTACTTTCGAGCTTTCCTCATATGGCCACCAACCCCAGGGCGCGGGGACGTGTGCCGTCCCCGTCACGGGGTGATGTCACCCTGTTTACGACTGCACTACATCCTGCCACCACTGCTGCTGCCTCTGTTTACATGGCAAAGCAGTATTTGGAAACCAATATATTTTTAGCTTCCTTTTAATGCATCTCAGCAGCTGGAAACGAGGGACCTGTGTTATGTGACGAGCAAAAGTGAGCGCAGAGGCAGTTCAAGAGCTCTGATGGATGTGTCATTAATGAGAGCAGGGTACAACCAAGGGTCTTCTGACTCCTCAAAGTTTCTTGAAGCTTCCCCTTGAGATGCTCCTATGTTAGGAGAGCAGCATCTGCTTGCCAGGCTGGGTGAGGGTGGATGCAGGACAGCTCCTGCCTTAGCACCATGAGCTTTGTACCTACAGGTCTTGCAGACCATGTCATAGAATACTTTGGGTTGGAAGGGACCTTAAAGCTTATCTCCCTGCCATGGGCAGGGACATTTTCCACTAGTCCAGGTTGCTCTAAGTCCTGTCCAACCTGGCCTGGAGAACACTTCCAGGGATGGGGCAGCCACAGCTTCTCTCAGACCTGTGCCCCATATCTGACTCCACGAGTGTCACCAAGCTGGTGGTGACAGAAGGGACCACTGGGTTGGGACACTGTGTCACGTGCCATCAAGGCAGAGAGGATAACCCCAAATGCCTCCAGCCCAACAGAAGGATTTGGGGAGTGTTTCAGCCTCCCTCACACACTGCAATGAAAGCACAAAGCCAACTCACACCCCCCCAAATCTCCCTTAGAAACGCGGTTTAGGTTTCGCTGGGATTTTTACCAGAGGATTCATGGTTTTTTTCAAGCCTATGCTGCATTTATTGGAAGGTCAGAGGGATTTTTTTTTTCTCTTGCTGTTGCTCTCCTAAACTTGTTCCTTTTCCCAAATCTTTGTGATGCTATTCCTTCACCACGTGGGCAAGCCTGATCCAGGCAGGAGCACCTGGGCTAATCCCATCCCACCGTGCTGTGCTGGGTGCTCCCTTATCCCTTTGGCTTACAGCTGACTTCAAACCAATTTCACATCAGGGCTCTGCCACCACTCAATCCCTCTTCAAAGGCTACAGCTGCTCGGGGTGCAGGGAGCCAGCACTTCTTTAAATCAGCCATTTGGAACCTAGAGCCTGTTAAATTTGGGAGTCTCCTCCGCAGGACTGTGGGAGGGGAAACCTCAGCTGGCTCCATGGGGGTCTGCACCTCCACTGGAAAAGTTGGAGAAAGAGATTAAAACCCAAACTCCCAAAAAATCCTTCTGCAGTTTAGATATGCAATGAGCATTGTGGTTTTAAATTTCATTTCTTTTTTTTTTCCAAGGGTGCAGGAGCTACACAGCAGCACTTTCCCTGCAAGGCAGCTAATATAGAATTGGTATAAATACTTCTCCTGAATGAAGCTTGGAGCCCACGTGTTGCAGCAGTGCTCAGGCACAGCCCCACACACCCTGGCATTCAGCACTCCCCCAGGACCCCATCTCTGTGCACAGAGCACCCCAAAACTCCCTGCCAGCAGGCTGAGATGGGACTGGGAGAGAAGGGCCATGTGCCAGGAGGTGAAACCTGCTAAAATGCTCATTTCTGCCCTCAGCTACCCAGTTTTCCTGCAAATTCCCCTCTGTGGCTCCCAAATTTTGCTCTGGTGCTGCACAAAGGTGGATGAAGCATCCTTGGCTTTCTGGGCATCCTGTTGCATGCTGCCAGTGACCTCTGGGCAGGGTGGTGGGTGCTGTCACCCCCTGTCCACTCCAGGGACATGGAGAACAGCACAAGCTGCTCCTCAGAGGAATAGAGGACAACAGGGAGAGCTCAGGGATGGAGTGATTAATAAACTGCTAAGGAGGCTCTTTAGGAAGTGAGGTAAGTGTGTTATCATCCAGAGAATCCTCTGGATGGGAGATATTTAAACCACTCCTTCAGCAAGAGAATTGGCAATTGTTTTTTTGAAAGGCTGCAGTGACTAATCCAAGCCTGAACCCTTCCCAGGAGAAGTCCCCAACTGCTCCAGACCCAGTGGCCACAGTCCCTCCCTTCCCTGCTGGAGAACAGTGACTTGCTTGGATGCTGTGGGTGATGGGAATGTCCTGTGTTCTCTCCACCATGAGCTTCCCCATGGATTCCCCCTCCACAGCTGTGTCCTGCCAGGACCAGGCTCTTCTTTCTCTCTTCTGCTCAGCCCTTACAGACAAAATGCTTCCCATCTTCTCCTCCCTCGAATCCTCAAGCTCTCCCGGTCTTATGCAAAGCTGGTATTTTTAGTATCTCCTGGAAACACTGTGAAGTGTCATCACCACCAGCTAACGAGTGCTCCGGAGAGAGGACATTCCTCTGGCCATCTCCCTCAGCTGAGACCTGGCAGGGTCACCAAAGCATCTGCAAGTGGGTGGCTTTGGAGCAGTGACCCAAGGCAGCTCCTGAAAGGCACCATTTGACCATGGCCTGATTGTTTTACCGTCAAGGAAAGGAAAAAAAAAAAAAGAAGGAAAAAAAAAAAAGCCTCGCTACGATTTGGTTGATCTCAGCAACTCTTGGCTTAATTCACTCTTGTTCTCGGCTCGCTCGAGATCAGGGAAGTGCCTGTGCCTCTGCCCACTGACACATCAAGGTCAAAGCCCATCCGTGGCTCGTTGATGAACTAGCACACCAGGAAAGCTCCCTTTGGGAAGGATGAGCTCCATTTACTCTTCCCTTTGCACTAAAATGTATTTCTAAGAAACGAGGAGGCCGCAGGGGTGACCTGCAGTCACCTGCCTCTTGTGCCAACACAAGAGCACCAGGTTAGAAGTGCACCAAGCTGCTCTGCAGCTTGGGACACTCACCCCAGCCAGGCTTGGTGACAACCCTGTCACCGAGCACAGCCTGTGCTTATCTCCCCCAATTTATCATCCTCTTCGCCAACGAGGGGAGATGGTGCCTTTAAGGCAGCTTAACAGCTGTCAGAGAGGAGGCATTTCTGCGTGTGCTGCTGATGCTGAAAATACAAGCCAGAGATACTTTAAGTAGGTCTGGAAAGCGTTCAACGAGAAGACACCGTGGTGCAGCCTGTCCCTGCTCCCAGTCCCACCCAGCTGCTCCCAACTGGACGACTGTCGGGAGCCGCACGCATTCCTCCGGGGGCACACAAGGGTTAAAAATACCCTCAGCCAAGCTGGGGCACAACAAGTGGCAGTGTGTCCCTTCCCTGCCCCATGCCATGCCAGAAACCCACCTCCCCTCTCCCACCTGCTGGTGATGTGCCCCCAGCTATGGGGTCCTGGCTGTGTGATGGGGTGTGGAGTGCCCAAAAAAGCCTCCCTGGAGGTGTGGGCTGGGTGCTTGGGCATCTCCTGGGAGCACATGTGCTGCTAGTGGTGGCTAACATCTTGAGAAAGGAAGGCTTTGATTTGGATGTAAATACCTTGTGTCATCAGCACACAGATTCCTTCCTGCTCTCCATTTCAGCCCTCCAGTCCCGAGATGGGATGTTGCTTTTCCTCTGCACATCCTCTGCCCTGCTTAGTGGGGTGGGAATGAGATGATCTTTAAGGTCCCTTCCAACCCAAACCAGTCTATGATCCAATGATCCCTGAGAGCAGCTCTGCAGTGGCAGGAGCAGAGCAGCTGAGAGAGAATCACAGAATCACTGGGGTTGGAAAAGACCCTCAAAATCACCCTAAGTCACTTGTGTACTCAGGGATCACACTTGTCCCCAATCTGCTGATGAGCCCAAACTGCAAACCTAAATGAGAGAAAACTTTTGGGGGAGAAACCATCCACTTTGATCCTCCTGCAAATTATCTGCCATGAAGCACCACTGGGCAGTCAAGTTCCTTTCCCATGTCCATTCCTGCCACTGCCACCCCAACAGTGGCAACAGCTCAGGCAGGGAATGTGATGCCCTTGAGGACATGTGCCACCAGCAGCTGCTCTCCAAAACCAACAGCCTTAGGCAGTGGCACCTGGGAGAAATCCAGGGATACAGGACATGAGGCAACAGTTCTGGGCACCGGTGGTGTTTCTGATAGCGCCGTTGAGTCAGCTCCCTGTTGGAAAGGTTGGGGGAATTGAGTCATAAATAGAGCAACAAGGAAAGCTGACATCCTCCAGCTGGGACGTGGGGCAGGAGGAGGGCACAGGAGCATGTGTGGCTCAGGATGAGCACTGGCTAACTGCTGCTCTCACCTAGGGTGAAGCAGGGAGGACACGGAGCAGGGTCAGACAGCAGCATTGGAATGGCAAGATGAGTAATGCTGGTTAGGGTTTTACTCACTGCATCACCCCTGCTGGGATTTCTTTCCTGATTTTTTCCCCTTTAAGCAGACAAAGAGGGTGCTGGAGGCACAAGGGCTGCACAGGGCCTGGATGACCTGACCTGCTCTAAAATAAAATGGGAGTGCAGCTTCACTTATTGCTGTCTAGGGATTCTCTCTCCCCCTCTGCATCATCCAGCATTAAATCTTCACTTGCACGACAGAGCAGCGTCTGAGTTCTCAGCCCTGAGCAACTCCAGTTTCAAATAACCTCCTCGAAAAATCCATGCCAAGAGGTAGGAGCACAGAATCCCATCTCTTCCCTCCGCTCCCCACGACCTGCCTTGGCAAAACCATCACCCGTTGAAGGTCGGATGGGGCAGAACTCCTTCCACTCCCCCCTCCTGTTGGGCTGGGCAAGGGTGGGGTTTAATTAATAGTGGGAGGCGAGGTGCTGGATAAGTGAGATGCTGGATGAGCATGGTGGCCGTGCCAGCTGCGGCAGGTCCCGGCTCGCCGCATTCC
>NW_008654104.1:52860-63159 GCF_000695815.1 Acanthisitta chloris | reverse complement strand
ATATATATATATAAAATATCAAATTTCCCTATGATGGAAGCTTCAGATCCCTTTGCCTCAGTTTCCTCAGCTGGATCATGGACCAGCCACCACTGGCAAAGTGCTGGGAGCACTGGGATGAACTGCTTGATATTATTATCTTTGCTTCAGCCTCAAGTGAATTTTTCTCCCAGGGTTATTAGGTAATTGATTATCCCTCAGGGAGAAACAGAGAAATGAAAGAGCAGGAGGCAAAAGGGCTGGGTTTTTTTCGTTTGTTTGTTTGGTTTTTTTGATTGGTTTTCCTATGTTTAGCTTGTAATCTCTGTATGGAAGTAAATGTACTGTCAAAAGCAGAGAGGACTGGAAAGCAGTGAATGCTAAAGGTGACTACATGTACTCCTGAAAAAGATATAGTGCAGACAGAGCAGTCAGCAGACTGTGCCATCAATTCCCCTCTCAACCATGACCTGGAGAAATCACCTTCCACTTGACAGGAGCTTAGGCAATATTTCAGAATCTGGTCAAGATTTTACAACACCAGATCCTGTTTCATTCTCGAGGCTTTCTCTGACCAAAGAATTTGCAGCTAGGGCAAACAGTCAAGTATGCAGTGGTTTTGGAAAGCACAACTGCAAGCCAAAGAAAACTCGGCCCAGAACACCACATGTATTGATAAAGGGCCTGCACAGCAATAATGAGATGGGCAAACACTGTAAAAAAAGGCTGGTGAGGTTGGAGGGAGCTGGGGAAGGGGATTTCTGTGCAGCTTCCCAGCCAGGATTGGAACTGTGGCCATAAAGTCATGCCCTGGCTTCAGAAAGCTGCTGGTGCTTCGGTGGAAATCAGCACAGATGCAAGTTTGCTCAAAGACTTTTCCCATGCTGGAGCATTTCGTGTTCCCTGCCAAGGCCTGTGTTGCAACTTCTGGCATGCAAGTGTTGTAAGGTTGTTTTGGTTTTTGTGCTAATCATGCGCCAGATCTCATTTTGTAGCAATTTTGTGGCACTTTGAGTTTAGTCATTCAGCAGAACTTAGATATTTCTTCTACTGATTAAACAAAATGTCTTCATTTTTCTTCATTGCTCCTGACATTTCACCCCTTATTCCCTGAGCCTCCTTAAAGGATCTAAATAGCTCATGATTCTTTTGTGAAAGCAAGTGTGAGCTGCAGGAATGGAAACACCATGACATGTGTCCATGTGGCTGAGAAAGCCAATGGAATCCAGGGATGTGTTGGGAAGAGCATTGCCAGCAGGTCAGGGAAGTGATCCTGACCCTCTGCTCAGCCCTCGTGACGACACACCTCAGTGCTGTGTCCAGTTCTGGGCTCCTCAGGGCCAGAGGGACATGGAGCTCCTGGAGCAGCTCCAGAGCAGGGTGACAAAGCTGCTGAAGGGACTGGAGCACCGATGAGATGAGGAAAGGCTGAGGTAGTTGGGGCTATTCAGTCTTGAGATGAGACAACTGAGAGGTGGATTCATATCCGTGAACAGGAAGTGCCAAGAGGAGGAGCAGACTCTGCTCAGTGGTGGAAACCAATAAACCAAGAGGTAACAGCAAAAAACTGATGCCCAGGAAGTTCTACCTGAACATATGAGGAAAGGCTGAGGTAGTTGGGGCTATTCAGTCTTGAGATGAGACAACTGAGAGGTGGATTCATATCCGTGAACAGGAAGTGCCAAGAGGAGGAGCAGACTCTGCTCAGTGGTGGAAACCAATAAACCAAGAGGTAACAGCAAAAAACTGATGCCCAGGAAGTTCTACCTGAACATAAGCAAGAACTTCTTTCCTGTGCAGTCACTGAGCACTGGAATTGCCCAGAGAGGTCACGGATTCTCCCTCACTGGAGGTATTCAAGAACCCTCTGGACACAACCCTGAGCCACGAGCTCTGGGCTGGCCCTGCCTGAGCAGGGAGGTGGGACCAGTGACCCACTGTGGTCCCTTCCAAACTAACTGATTCTGGGATTCTGTGACATGGCTACAGCACAGGCAAAAAAATGAGGGTGCAAGGAGCAAAGCAACCAAGAGAGAACAAAAACCCACTTATCTGCTACGGTTGATGTGGCAAGTAAAAGAGTTGGGCTGATTTCTCCTCTTACAGATATCCAGAACTAAACATCAGGAGCAATTAAAAAATTGTGGTCTTTTGTAAATTACTCCCAGAAGAAATCTTGGAAATCTTTCATTTTACTCCTTTCGGTCCAGTGAAGCAGAAAGCTATTATGAATGAACAAAAATACTAGAGAGCAAATTGAAATACAACAGTAATTAACAATATGAATAGATCAAAATCCAACCCGATGGGCAGGATGGGGCCAGCAGATGTTTTACCACCACACTGACTGACAGGCAGGTAGGGCACCTTTGGTGTCACTTTTCCACCAAGGAGTGACTGAAAGATGAGCAGTTGCTCCTGCTAGAGGGGTATTCCCTAATTCCTGCCTAAACCCCCTCTATTCAAGGTGCCCATCTTGTTTACCTTGGAATAATAAGGAATAATTCTCATTTTCGGCTCTTCTTTTCTGTTCCCATATGCTAAATGTCAACAAAGGATTATAGACAAAACCATTGGAAATGTGCAGCTATCACAAATAGAGATTTCCCTCTGGGTTCTCTAATACTTTACAGACAAATGTTAAAGATTTATTGCACATGAACATCAAACATGGTTTTACTACAGTTCTCATTTGGATCAAATTGACACATTTTACATTCATTTTAGCCTAATGAGATTCTTTCACTACACATTATATTCCAAGTGACCTCGTACATGAAATTTGTGGCATGGAACAAACCCACTGATAAAACAAAGCCCTCTGCCAACCAACTTTGGGACTTTTTAGAAGAGAAAAGAAAGAGTTTAGCAAGGTCATGAATCTCGAACATACATTTCTTCATCAGCACTCAAGGAAAATATTAACACAAATCCTGTGTAGATTATCACCTTTTGCCAAATTTCCACCTGCAGTGTTCACACTCAGGAGGCTTTTGAACTTGGATTTTAATCAGAATATTCAACAGTTTGGGGAGAATCCAAATCTTTATATTTATACCTGAATTATCAAGGGGTTTCTGCAGAATTCCTGGAAGAATTTTGTCTCTGGGGATCAAAATCAAACCCAAAATGATCAACTGGATCCTAACTGTTGCAATCTGACTTCTGATAGAGTTGACTGAAAACCTTCCAGAGTTTTACACAGCTCAATATTTGCTGTTGCACATGATTCAGTGATTTCACCCTCCCTCGCAAAAAAAAAAAAAAAATAATTAGAGAAAAATCTGTCCTGGAAAGCAATTTTTTTGGCTTATCAAAGCAATTAGTACTGGAATGTAAGTTTTTACCACTGTGCTGGAATGTGGCAGCAGGCAAAGGTAGCAGATGACCTTGAGAGGAGGTGAAAGGAAAGTAGAAAATGTTAATTAAAATTATTAGTGCTGTTTGAGGTGCTTATCTTGTTTACTGCGAAGGTGTTGCTCCCTTCTGCATAATTAGGGGTAATTTTCCTTACTTTCAAGTCTGTAATTTTAAATATCACAAAGTTTTATCTCCCAACAAGAAGTAATTCATTACTGGTCGGTATGGAACTGCTTGATGTTTTAATCAATATATGCAACTTCCACAAAGTCTGTTGGAATTTGTCAGGAGGTTTTATCCATCTTTTTTTCTAGTGCAGGATTAGGCATAGGATATGAAGCTGAAATCCCATTTAGTAATGAAATTTAAGCAAAATTCTGTGTTTATGATGTGAAGATATATTTTTACTTGATCTGTCCTTTTACATTTCCCTTTGTCCATGACTATTGGAGGACAATGATATCTGCAAAACAAACCACAGTGAAGTTAAATCCATTTGAACACAAAGAGTTCCTGTCAGTTAATCCTGATAGAGACAATAGTGATTTTTTAACTAAACTGCTTAAGAAATGAATATGTCTTGCCTGCTTTCAATTTGTTTTAAATCCTAATATGTGGAAGGTCTTTGCTGTTGTCTAATATTTGCATAAAATATTTAATCTTGTACTTTAAATTAATGATATTAAAGGTCTAAATGTTTGAAAAATGTTGTTGTCAGGACAATGTAATCTTTTCTCTCCAGACTTCTTCATATAATTGTGCTGCCCTTAGCCTAATATACTTGTAACCTTCCTCTGCATTGTCCTGTGCTGAATGTTCTTTGCCAGGACTTTCTTCCTTTAGTCTTTTCTACACTTTATTACTCTCAATATTAAGAATTAGAATCATAGAGTCATAGAATTTAGGAGTTGGAATGGACCTTAGAGGTCATTTAGTCCCAACCCCTGCCCTGCGCAGGGACACCTACTCACTAGATCAGGTTTCTCAAGGCTTTATCCAATCTGGCCTTGAACACCACCAGGGTTGGGGCAGCCACAGCCTCCCTGGGCAACCTGTGCCAGTGTCTCACCACCCTCAGGGAAAAACGTTTCTCTCACATCCAAACTAGACTTTCCCTCCTTCAGTTTGAACCCATTACCCCTTGTCCTGTCACTGCAGTTCCTAATCAAGACTCCCTCTTCAGCTCCTTGTGGGCCCTTCAGATATTGAACAGTTGCTCTGAGGTCTCCACACAGCCTTCTTGTCTCCAGGCTGAACAGCCCCAACTCCCTCAGCCTGTCCTCACAGGGAGATGCTCCAGTGCTCTGAGCAACTTTGTGGCCTCCTCTGGACTTGCTCCAACAGTTCCATGTCCTTCCTATGTTGAGGACACCAGAACTGTGTGCAGTATTCCAGGTGGGTCTCACCAGAGCAGAGTAGAGGGGGAGAATCACCTCTTTTGCCCTGCTGCCCACACTCCTGTGGATGCAGCCCAGGATTCCATTGGCTTTCTGGGTTGCAAGAGGTGGGGAAGTTCCTCTGCTCACTGGGATATGAGGGAGAATGAAATATTCCCCCAAAACAGCTGTGAAATGGAAGGACGTGAGTTAAGGTCTGGACACCATGGAGCTGTGGGATGAAGGTGTGGGGAAGGGACAAGGTGAAGGTCTTGCTTGTGGCTTCCTCCACTCATGTGGGTAAGGGGCATTTGAATTTTGCCTGCTGTAATGGTTGTGATAAAAATATCTCTGCTCTTTTATCTTCAGCAGAGCAATTAAAGACATGCAGGGTAGAGGAAACCCTGGAATTTTTAACCACTGGCATAGTAGGTAGGAAGAAGCAAACCATTGCCATGAGGCTTTAATTAAACCCTAAAAAAAGGGGGGAAATGTCTCCAGGAATACATATTAAAATAGGCAAAGAACTTCAATTCTGTTCCTTAAATTTACTGAGCATTGAAAGCTTGAAAGTTTAGTGTTAATAGAGTAACAACTTCCCACATAAATTGTCGAAGGGAATAAACCCTTATTTGTTGTGTTTGCTGCAAAGAAGACAATTATGTCTAGTAGGGGGTTATGCAGGGGTAGCACAATTAGATTACTTATTAATTAAACAAGTCAAAGGCAGCAAGTTCTCTGTGGAGCACAGAGGGTGGCTGGGCAGGTGTGTGGGACTGTGTCCCTGCCCTGGGGCATGGCCAGGCTGGTGGCCTCTGTCACCCATCTGGAGCAAGGCAAGGAGCTGGCATGGTGATGAGGTGATTAATCCTAGGGAAAGGCTTACAGAGAGGAATTCAGCAAAGGAAGAAATCATTCCATGTTCTTCCTAATTTCAATTAGAAGAAATTCCACTGGCACAGGTTGCCCAGAGAAGCTGTGGTTGCCCCATCCCTGGAAGTGTTCCAGGCCAGGTTGGATGGGGCTTGGAGCAACCAGATCTAGTGGAAGGTGTTCCTGTCCATGGCAGGGGGTGGAACTAGATGATCTTTAATGTCCATTCCAACTCCTTAACATTCTATGACTCTGTGACTGTTGGTTCCTGTTGGGCCTGGAATGGTTTTGGTGAGGAAAAACGAAGCTTTTGAGCTCTGTTAAAGGCACCAGGATAAATGAGCAGCATCTTCAAATGAGCCAAACTGTATCTGTCTAAGCTATTTTTACCTCCCAGATGTGTTGCAGCATTCATCTCCCCCATCCTGGTTATTCTGACTTTAATGCCATGCTAATATTGTCATGTTGCCCTTACCAACCCAAACCATTTTAGGATTCTATGACAACCAACACAGCTTCAGCCAAGGAAGTGAAGTCAAGCCCAGGAGCCTCACTGGGCAGGTATAACCCCCACAAATGTATAGACCCAAGGGCTCAAAAGCTGAACAATGATGCCCTGAATACACACTCTGCAGATGGTGGAGAGTTTCATAGTATCACAGTATGTTAAAGGACTGGAAAGGACCTTAAATATCATCCAGCCCCAACCCCTGCCCTGGGCAGGGACACCTCCCACCAGAGCAGGTTGCTCAAGGCTTTAGCCAACCTGGCTGTGAACACTGCCAGGGCTCGGTCAGTTAAAACTGGCAGACCTTGTTCTGCAGAAGGACTTAGTGCTCCTATTTTGTTCCCCAAAATAGCTGATTCTTAGCCTTGTGACCCAAGAGCTCTGTGTGCTGTGGAGAGACCTGAGGCATCCACACTTTTGTAGGTGGCAAGAGCTTCATTGCATGTGGTGCCTACCTACAAAGAAGGAATACAGCCTGTTGTAACGTAGGTCACATGAGGGGGTTAAATTGTGCCTGGCAACACAGCATCAGCCCTGGAGCAGCCCAGGGCGGTGCTGCAGAGCCTCTTTCCTGCCCCTGGGGCTCCCAGCAGCAGCTCACGCTCCGACCCCACAGCGCAGGACAAAACCTGCTGTCATTTCTGGGGGCTGCTTTGGTCGGGGAGGATTAGGAGCACCACACTGACTCCTGTAATTCCTCAATTACAGCCTCCTCAGCCCTGGGAGGATGTCTGTCACTGCTCTGACCACAGGCAGTGCCAGCCAGGCACTGCTCCCCACTGCCTTGGCGGGAGGAGATGGAGTGAAGATGAGCAGTCACCTCCAGCGAGGAGAGCCAAGGATGCTGTGCCAGCAGCTGGGATGCTCCTGGCTCCTCTCTGCCTCTGCAAGGGCTGTTGTTTCACTGGTGTCTGCTCAGGAGCAGCAGCGACATTGGGGAAAAAAAGGGGGAATTAATTCAGGTTGGAGAAACAATAGAAGAGGAAGGCAGTAAGGCAAAGAGGCACATGAAGAATCTCAAGAGCAGAAGACAGCAATATTTTCAGGGATTTATGTGGCACTAAAAGGGATGTATTATGGCAAGTAGATGAAAGGACATATTATACTGCCATATTTGATGCATGGCCACATAATCACACTAAACTGAATTTTGAATAAGAATGGAAGAAGATTCCTGTAGTCAATTGGAACTACAGGGAGGATTTAAATAGTAGGCCTAATAATCTGAGGAGGAGCTGCTTTCCTTAGAGGCATGGGGTGAACATCTGGATGGATAAGGAGGACAGCCATGGAAAATTGCATGACACAGGTTGTCAGAATTTCTGCCTTTTCTTTTCAATGGTGGCTCAGGTGTCACTCAAATCCCAGATGCCCTTCCCAGTGTGGCCATCCCAGCACTGAGCACTGCTGGTGCAGGAGAAGGTGCCACATGGTTTCTGCAGGTCCCTGCTCTGCCTTTTTAGACTCCCAGCCAAATGGTGACTGTGTCCAGGCATTTTCTTTGCTTCCAGTTGGATTTTCCACAGGACAAAATCTCCAAGGGCAAAGACAAACTTCATAAGTTTTACCTTCACTTTCCTCAAGTCAAACCATGAGCTCCTCATCATTAACATCCCAGTCCCTATTCCCTTGCAAGGCTCATGCACCAGAGCAGAGCTTGAGCACAACCTAGTCCAAGTTTCATGTTTGTAAGAAAGCTCAAAACCTGAAGAATTTGGGGTTGTTTGTTTCAAAGATTTCAAACAGTTCCAGTGACATCTAGCGGGGAGCAAACCCCTGTGAACAGCTCCAGCCTCACGGAAAAATCCCATTAGCCTTTATTTTCCTTTAACCCACTGGGCAATAGTTTCCTCCTGCAAAAAAAACCCTCAGCTGTGGCTTGTGTGCCATACACCATGATTGAAAAATAGTTTCAGAGTCCACTGAGAATTTCTCCTTTCTGGAAACATTTCATCTATTAAGGACCAGTTGGAATTTTCTCTGGGACATTCCACTCTATCTAAAATAAACTCATGGAAGAAGGTCACGAAGCCTTGGAGAAAAACAACAACAACCACCAACTCTTGGAAATTTAAATGACTCAAAGAATAACAATAAAAATCTCAGTCCAAATGTTGCAGCTCTATTAAATAGAAATGCAGCTAAATATAGTTAAAGTGATGCAAAATTAGCTTGGAAGCAAAACCAGATCATCTTTCTCTCCCTCCCATCTCTCACTTTGCTCTGCACTGTCTCCCTGTACACCTTCTGCACATGTTTCATGCTCAGTGTGGTTATTGAAGGGGAGGTTGCAAATATCAATCACACTTGGCTTTCTCACACAGCAAGATTTTCCTTCTGTTTTACTCAGGATGAGTAAAAGCTGTTTCAGATTCCCTTGATTCACTTACATCCTTTTTCCCTTTCTCTTTGAGATATATGCAGTGCCAACCCTGTTAGCCTTATTTAAGGAGCAGCTTGAGCTTGAGGCTTAGGAGATGCTTCTCCATCTAGCAAATGTCACTTCTGTGCTTGGTTCCTCAATGAGGAAGGTTTATCTAGTGAAAGGTGTCCCTGCCCATGATGGTCTAAATACCTAGATGGTCATTAAGGTCCCTCCTAACCTAAACCAGTCTGGGATTCTATGATTCCACAAGGTATAAGCTCATTCACACAAGTGTGGCACTTGGCTAAGGAGGATATTATTAACCTCAGAGCAGTGGCAATTCAAAGTTCAGCAAGTCACACCTCAGTGCTCTGAAGGCAGAAAAATTGGAGGAAAGATGTCAAGGAATGTTTTGCCTAAGATAGAGGGATTGCACCCCTACATTTGGAGCAGATTCACACAGGTACATAGCTCTTTTGCTCCCTGATTTGAGGTCATTGGATTGAGGATTTATTGCACATTTCCAATAGCAGAACCAGAGGAAAAATGCAATATTTCCTTAGGGTGGTGGTGTGGGTGTTGTTATATTGACCTGGCACTGAAGGAATCCCAGAAAGTCCAGAAGCATCAAAGCTTTAAACATCACACACTGATTTTGAGGCTTGTCCAGCCAATAAACTCTGTGTGGCTTTGCAAAATTCCTGACAATTTCACAAGAACTTTGTTTCTCTCAAGTTTCCAGTCCTACCCTTGATCCTGGCTGGAGCCTGGACCTCCACTCCCCAATATAATTTTAAAAAGAAATAGAAGCATCATTTAGCCAGGTTGTTTTTAGAAGTTTCAGTTTGATTTTGCAATAAATTGTGGATGCAGGCTCTGAGACTCAGGTTCCTGGGACAAGGGCAGCTGTGTTTCAGCAAAGAAACTGCCATGAGTCACCAGTTTTCTTTCTCTCTCATTTCTGTTTTCCTTCATCTGAAAAAGAAAATAGTAATCTAGCCTGAAAAATAGAAGCTTTTCTCTTTGTGGATGGGAAAGGGTGAGAAGTTCTGTTCCCAGGTCTTGCAACAGAGTTAGGGTGTGAGGAGGAAACCTCACTTGAGCTCTCTGCATCTCAGCTCATCCAGCCCAAAATGGGCTGCCTGACCTGAACACCCTAACAGGGAAAACATTTCTCCTAACATCCAATCTGAGTCTCCCCTGTCTCACATTATGGCCATTCCCTCTAATCCTCTCCCTGCAGTGATACCCTCACTGGAATGATACCCTCAAAGCATTTGGTGTTGCATGGAAAACTGACTGCTGAAATGATATGGAGCCTCCTCCTTATGTTCAGACAACAAAGGAAGCTTAAAATTCCTTGGAATAACATTTCTCCTAACATCCAATCTGAGTCTCCCCTGTCTCACATTATGGCCATTCCCTCTAATCCTCTCCCTGCAGTGATACCCTCACTGGAATGATACCCTCAAAGCATTTGGTGTTGCATGGAAAACTGACTGCTGAAATGATATGGAGCCTCCTCCTTATGTTCAGACAACAAAGGAAGCTTAAAATTCCTTGGAATAGTTTCCCAAACTTTCTTCTTCCTACATAGATTTCAGTTACCATAGAGATTTTGGGCTCTCACCACAATTGGGAAAGGATTTGCTCTGGAGATGTTCTCCCAACCAAATTGTCTGTGGACAAGTTGGATAAATTCTGGGCTAACTAATCCTTTCTGCATCCCTGTGCATTAATTAAAAATGAATTCCTGCTTGCAAATCAGTCACAAGTTACACAGGAAGAAGTAAAACTATTTCTGATGTTCCATTTTTAGTGGTTTGAAAAGCCTTGGA
>NW_008654104.1:43118-52806 GCF_000695815.1 Acanthisitta chloris | reverse complement strand
TTTTTATTTTCTTTGTGTGGTTTTGTGAAACAGCAAAAACAAAATATCAGTTTCTCTTTGTAGCATTCATTTGGTTGGGTCTAAAAATCAGGTTTTTGCCAAGGCAAATGCATTCATTTTAGCACAGACATTTCTTGGTTTCTCTTGTGCACTCAAAGGCATCGAGGTCAGAGGGTAAATTTGTCTTAGTTGCAGACGATTTCCATGGGCTGAATCTTACGTGATTAGCAGTGTTTGGCCACTACTGGGAGAGACTGGAGAGAAAGGAAGGTCAGGTGGGTGTCTTGGGAGAAAATCCGAGAGAATGACTATAAAATATGTGCAGTTAAGTGAGAAAATCAGCATCTGCTTAGCTGTTTGTTTGCTTCTGGGCCTTTTTGGAGTTGGAGGAAATGTTCTGAACACATTGGTTTGGGTTTGCTTGGAATTCTGGAGGGAGAAAGTGATGAGGATGAAGGTGGGAGCTCAGGGAATGTGAGTAGGAGGAGAGCATTGACAACAGGAGCCAGAACTGCAATGTTGTTTTCCGTGATGGCTTCAATCACGTGGAAGACAAATTAGGTAAGGAGAGAAACAAGTCACATCTCCCCGTTTCTATCAGCCCCACTTAGAAAATTCTTCCATGAATATTTTCTCCACATTCCCCATGCAAATAGGAGCTCCAGGAGTCGCTGCAGCCACCCATGATGGCAGCAGAAGCTTCCCCCCCCCGCAATTTTTGGGGAAGCAGCACCTGGGGTTGGGGTTCTCTAGTTCTCCCTCATTTGGGTGACAATATGGGGGTTGAGGGGAACTCTGGGAGATGCTGCTGTATCTGAAGCAAGCTAAATGGAAAGCAGGCAGGTTTAAACTGTCAGAGGGTAGGATTAAATGGGATATTGGGAAGGAATTCTTCCCTGTGAGGTGCTGAGGCACTGGCACAGGTTGTCTAGAGCAGCTGTGGCTGCTCCATCCCTGGGAGTGTTCCAGCCCAGGTTGGATGGGGCTTGGAGCAACCTGGGCTGGTGGGAGGTGTCCCTGCCCATGGCAGGGGGTGGGACTAGATAGTTCTTAAGGTCCTTTTCAACACAAACCATTCTGGGATGCTATGACAACCAACCCACTTCTGCCAAGGAGGAGAAGTCAAGCCCAGGAGCCTCACTGGGCAGGTACAAGCCCCCTCAAATGTACTGACCCACGTGCTGAAATCCTGAACAACCATACCCTGAATGCACATTCTCAGCAGATGGTGGTTGGTTTATATCAGCAGATCTTGTTCTGCAGGAGGATTGATGTTACCACCTCTTTTCCCCTCAAAATCTGATCCTTAGCCTTGTGACCTAAGGCCCTGTGTGCTGTGGAGGGACCTGAGGCACTGATGGGGAGCAGTAGAAGTCATCCTTGTCTCCAAACCTTCTAGTGCTCCCAAACCATTAAATAAAACATTTTGATCATCTTGCAATTATGGATTTGCAAGGGCATATTCATCCTCTGCCTGTTCCTTTGGGAATGCCCTTCACTGATGAACAAACCTCCAAATCCTCTCTTGTCTGGATGTTCCTGCTCAGGGTTTGCCTGTCAAAGCATGAATCCTGCCTGCCTAGCTTCTCCTGAGCCCCAGCTCACCATATCTCTCTGCCTTCCTGAACAATGTCTCCCCCAGCCCCTTTCAGGGTGATTCATTATGACCAATGTAGAACTGAGAATCTCTATCAAAAGTGCTGAAACTCTGAGAAAGTGTAGAGAATACTCTGAAACAATAACTCGTGGCTGTCTCACACCACGAGCACAGGGAGCCTGCAGAAGTTTACACCTGCTTGGGAGATACTCCATTTGTGATCTGTTGATGTTTAATAGCTGTGAATATTAAGTTAATGTTAGGAAAGTTATGGGGTTTGACATTGCCTTGGGCATTTATCATCTCTATTGTCCTTCTGGGGCTGCAGTGAAGTTGGTGTGTGAGGCCGATGAGGCAGACCACCAGCCAGCCCCTCTGGCTCTAGGATGCAATAAATAAAGTCAGGGGGAAGATGCTGCAGTGCTGCACAGCCCTTCCCTCATCTTCCCAGCTGCAGCCAGCCCTGCTTTTGCTGCTCCTCAAGCAAGAAACTCCACTCTCATCTTGCAGAATCGCCACAATCTGCACTGGGGTTTATCCCTCAATGGCAGCAAAGAGGAAAAAGAGCCCAGTTTGGGGCTGCTGGTACCATGCCCATCATGAAGATGCTTTCTACACCTCCTCACCAGTTGCTTAGATGGGCATATTTCCAGTGTTGGCAGGGCAAAGCTTCTCTCCCATAAATCCTTTGGACCAGCATCACCCTCCTCCAGGCTGAGCTGCCACAGGAGGCTGTGCCTTGGTTTTACAGCCTTAACCACCCCAGGCAGGCTGTGTTCAGGCACAAATGATGTCAAGGAGGTGAAACAAAGAGTATTGTGTTTGGCCTATCTTGCACAAAATTATGCATTGAGGAAGAACAGTGCCGAAGTCAAGTAAGTACAAAACACAGAGCGAAGTGTCTCGGCGCTTCCCGGAGACAAAGGCAGACAAAATTAATCAGCAATGATTTATTGTGCCAGAAAACACACACTCCTGACTATCTGTGTCAGATTATTGCCAAGGAAATAGTTCCTCAATATCCCAGGCACATTCCTGATCTGTATATTATGAAGTTATTTCTGCTTTATGATTTGTAACCTGTAAAATGCCTCTGATCTTAATAAATGAGAGCTTGTTGCCTCCTGAAATCCACTGTATTTCATCTTTTGCTTCCCCTCCTTTGGCAGTGTTGTTATTTAGACTGAGTTAACATTAGTATTCTCTCTGAGCATATACACTTCCATGAATTCGATATCATCGCTGTGAGCGAGCACCCTTAGGACGCGGTGACACCATCCACATGACATATGATCATGGATGGAAGCATAGCTGGAGGCTTTATGGAAAACACTGAGGATTTCCCAACCTGTACATCAGATTTCCCCTCCCCCCTTTCCCCACAAGAAAATCATCCTGGACTTTTTAATTGCAGAATCAAACCTATGACCCGTGGTTAGATCTTGCAACTTGAGAGCAAAACTGAAGACAGCAAAGTGTCTGAACAGTGTTCCTATAGTACAATTCAAATTGCCTGAGGTGCAGCCTGGCACAGCTTCTGATAATAAAGGTGTTTTCCTCTGTTAATGGACAGAAAGTTTCTTTGCTGTTTACAAGACGACAGGGGAATCCTGAGCGCAGCATGGTAGAGCCTCCCAAACCCACTCCTAATCAAGTATATATAGGAAAAAAATTCACTTGTCATAGAAAATATGGAGCATGAACCCCCCCCCATACCTTCCTGCAAGCAGTACAAGAGGTTGCAGCTTCTCCTTGCTCTTACAAATTAACTGACAACAAAAAAAAGCAGATAAAATGACACCAGAAGTCATGTAGACACCAAACCTCCCACCTTGTGCTCACAGGGGTGAGGTGAAACCCTGTGTGACCCTTCACACCACCCAAATGATTGCATCCACTCCAATAGATCTCACTGTGTATTTCTATAAATACATAAAATATAGAAAGATATAAAATACATAGATTTTTTGCAAAACTGAGAGTAGATTTGTGCGATCGGAAAGAATGTGCAGCATTAAAACCTGAGCATGTATAGGTGTGAGGGGAAAAAGGAGCACAGAGGACAGGCCCAAAATCCCTAAAACAACCCCAACCCCTAAAGCTCTGGAAAATCCAGGCATTTCTGAAGGCATTTTCCTGGTGCATATGGAGAAACCGTGGAAAATATAACTTGTTTGTGAATGGAATGGAAATTAGTGCCATGGTGTTCACCTGTAAGTTTTTCTTTCAAGGCAGTGATTGCATTTGAAACCTGCAATTCTCAACAAAAAGAGAGAAGTTCAGTGCTGATTGCTGGATATTTGGACCTCCCAGTGCAAACATTAACTGGCTGAGAGGCACTCTGGAATGTAATGAAGGAAACAATACTGGGAAAGGAGCCAAAGGCAGAAACACTGGCGCCTGCAACCTAGGGATTTGCCTCCTAGTAATAGGAGCTGAACAAGGCCCAGCACTTCTGTTAGGCTGGAAATGACATACTGTGATCCTTGACTTAGCCAAAGGGATTTTAAATGGAGGAAAGAGCTGGCAAGACAAAATCTCCTGCACTTTTCCCAGTGTTTTCTAAAACAAGCAAAGGAAATCAGGAGAAAAGACTGTAGTCTATTACATTTGATCCAGTTAAGTCAAGAGTGGAAGCTTTTTAAGTGCTGTTCTTATTTTTTATGCTTTCTCCTCATGTCACACCACCCAGAAAGCACAGACAGAAAGCAGAAACTTGACACTGCTTTCATGGAAGAAGAAGGGCACCCCAACATGGCTTTATTGACAGGAGGGCTGCAAAACCTGACAGCTGCAGAAATTGTACAGTTGAAGTTCAATTCCCAGGAGCAGGAACAATATACTGATGGTATTAATTCCATTTGGAATTGTTAAAATAAGAAAAGGTTAGGGGGCTGAGGAAAGGACCTGGTGGGGTTTTTTTTCCCCCCTTCTTTTTTTTTTTTTTTTTGCTTGTAACAAAGGCAAAAACCTTCCTTCTTCCCTGGTGTCCTTGGACTGTCATCTCCAACCTTTTGAAACTGTATCTGATTATCCATGTGGCAATTAATCATAATTAAGCAGGCTTGAGATTTGGAAAGGTACAAAGAAGGTGGCTATAGATCTGGCTTTTGTCCTGAGTAACCTCCTTTATTTTTTTGCCCCCCTCCCTTCCTTTTTTTTTTTGGCTGTCGAATCTTATGTTTGGAGCCATGAAAGGGAGGACTGAAAAACTGAGCAGGGGGGAAAAAAGAGAGGCTGGAAAAAACAGCCTTTCTACGTGTATCTGTGTGTGTGTGTGTTAACATCAGAGCCCTGAGCATCCTAGTTGCTCTTTTTTCTCTTTTTGGACATCACAGTCCCTAGGAACTAAGTTCCAGCAAACTTGGAAGCAAATCCTTTTCCAAGAGGAAGCTAGGTAACAAATTACCTTTGTAATGCCAAGTGATTTGGATCCATTCTTACCAAGCAGATTTTTTCAGTCTCTGACAGGAAAACATTCAATCATTATGTGCTGGCACTCAGGCTGGGGCACATGGAATCCCATTCCACCCACTCCGCCCACATCCAGTTTTTAAAAGCTTAGAAAGCCCAGAATGTCTTCTTATTAAACGTTTTATATATTTATAATTAAAATCCTGGGCTGGCATTAGAATCAGTTTAACAGATGTAACCTGACACAGGCTTTCTCTGCCCAGGGTCAGGCTGGGAAACAATGACTTCTTTAACTCCTGCTTTCTGCTCAGGTTTCTGTTTGCACATGGGTCCAATTTGTCCCATTTATGATTAGGTTTAAGCAAGTTGATGTGCTATTTATTTAGGAGAATTGCCATTTCAGACTATTACCATATTCCCCTACAATATACATTACAGTGTGGTCTATGCCTGCACTGTCCATTATTAGGTTATTATAGTCCTGAATATGGTCCCAATTCACCCAAACAACAACAACTAACTTGGGTCAGGCATTAAGTGATTTACTGCAGCTCTTTAGGTTGGAATTAATGTACACACTGCTCACAAAAGCCAACACCCCTCTCCTTGCCCCCAACCCTGAAGGCTTACAAGGGCCATGTGCTGCCATGTGAAAGAGACTTAAACGTCTGGGTAATTGATTTAAACATCAAATATCAACAGTGGACAGGGGAAAGCAAAGGGGCAGGGGCTGCTGCCTTGCAAACTCCCAGATCAAGGTGCTGCTAGAGGGTGGCAGAATTGGCTTTACCTTGTGGGAACTGCTGGGAAGACCTCGCTAGGCAGCATCTCCCTTCCCATCCCACGGAGCTGAGAGCACGAGCTTCTCTCTGTTCCTAAGAAAACACACTTGCTTCAGCTTTGACACAGCAGCAAGGCCAGAGCGGGTGTAATTTATAATGACTGGCCCCAAACATATGGCTGGTTTTTGTACTCCCCCTTCCCTGCCACAACCCCTGCCTTGGAGGAGGAGGAGGTTTATTTCACCCAAAGCCCTTTTCAGCAGCTCTTCAGCTCCCCCCAGCTGTGGCAATCCAGCCCAGACCCCTACCAAACTGCAAGTCACCGTTCCCAACACCACAGGCATCATCCTGCTGTGTGCCATGAGTCCCTGTTGGCCAACACCACCAGCACCAGCTTGGGTGGATGGTCCTGCATGAGAAACCCTGTGATTCACTGATTCTCAGGCTCAGCAAGAGGTTATTTTCTCAGTTCATGAGGAAAACACAGGATCAACAGCTGGAATTCCCATAATAATAAATGAATAACCACAGCACTGATGTGTTCCAAAAGCTACAATCCAGCAGCGGCCGAGCAGAAAACAGCTATAGAGCCTACACCATCTCTCCCTGGCACGTGTTCCTCTCCTTTCACTTGCAATGAAGTCATTGGTCACTCTTCCCTCAGCTGGGAAACAGCTAGGAGGTTCCCAATCTCCTCTTGAAGGACTTTATTGGTTCTGCTAGGCACAGCGCTATGCAGTGAAGGAGAGATGATGCTCCCTCACCAACGCTGCCCTGAGCTTGCTCTCATTCCATGAGGGGCAGCGATGCCCATGGTGTGCATTGGCCTAAAGCAGTGACAATTCCTGGATTGTGGAACTAACAAGGTGACCACAAGTGCAGCTGTGGGTATCATGCCCTGAGAAGAAGAACAAAGATGCCTCAGGAGCCTGTGATGGCTCTACGTGGTGGGGCAGCACTCAGGGGATGGTAAGGAGTAGCAGGTATAAATTGAAAGGAAAAGGAGTAATGGGGATAAATTGAAAGGGGAAATTTAGATTAGATCTTACGCAGATGTTTTCCCTGTGAAGGTGGTGAGACACTGGCCCAGGTTGCCCAGGGAGGCTGTGGCTGCCCCAACCCTGGCAGTGTTCACAGCCAGGTTGGATGAGCCTTGAGCAACCTGCTCTGGTGGGAGGTGTCCCTGCCCAGGGCAGGGGATTGGGGCTGGATGACTTCTAAGGTCCCCTTAACATACTATGAAGATATAATGCAGTGTCCCAGAAGATGCTGACACAGGGAGCAAAACTTAAAGAAGTTTTAAAAGAGTGGGAAAATAAGGATTGCTTCCAGCTCTGACGCATGCTCAGCTCACCAGGCAGAAGTGAGACCAGGCAACATGAGGAATTCCTGCAACAGGAGAAGGAAAAGTGGAAATACTTCTTGTTCTGGAGGAGCTAACAGAGCTTATCACAATGATGACCAAGAAATTCACTTCCAGGCCAAGGCTGAGCCTGTGAAAGGAGCTGAAATCTGAGCCCACCCTTGCACAGCTCAGAGAAGAGGCAGCAAGAAGCCCTAAGACGTGACACCACTGCAGGCAAGCAGAGAATGAAGATTTCAGACTCCCTCCCTGCTCTCTCCGCAGGCATCCACCACCCACTCACAGCTTCTGTTCTGCTGCAGCATGTACTACAGAACTGCTGGTTTTGAGCTTTCAAGTCACCCAGTTAGTAAATCACAGATATACCTGCTTCAATTTACACTCACGTGTCGCATGATCTGTCCTGAGAGTCAACTCTTAATAAATTACACTGAGCCCCAAAAGAGGTTAGAAAATGAAGTTAAATGCTTCACCATCTGGGACTCAGCCATGGCTAGATTCAATATTTGGAGCAATGGGAAGGTAAAAAGCAATTGTTGTCATGTATTTACCACTTCTTTTTTTTTCCCCACAGAGATAACAAGATGAGAGAATAACTTCATTTTTTAAGTCTCTTTTTTTGGTGAAAGAGCCTTAAGCTGAACCTTACTCAGACATCTGCAGGGAAACAATATAGATCCATAGATTGTTAAGGGGTTGGAATAGAGCTTAGAGATCATCTAGTCCAAATCCCCTGCCCTGGGCAGGGACACCTCCCACCAGAGCAGGTTGCTCAAGGTTTTAGCCAACCTGGCTGTGAACACTGCCAGGGTTGGGGCAGCCACAGCCTCCCTGGGCAACCTGGGACAGTGTCTCACCACCCTCACAGGGAAAACTTCTTTCTGATACCTAATCTAACTTTCCCTCTTTCAATTTCTCCCCATTATTCCTTATCCTTTCAATTTATACCTGCTACTCCTTACCATCCTCCTTACTCCTTGTCCTATCACTGCAGTTCCTAAGAACATCACTAACAACATAATCCCTATAAAACTACAAGCCTGGAGTCAGAGCTTTTCTGCCTTTTGGAGGTGAGGCAGATTTCACAGTTTGGGATTCCTGTCTGTCTCCTCCAGCTCTGCAGCACGCACTGAGCTGAGCTCCTACTTGCCTGCAGCCACATTGGTTTAGGACACATTCCAGGTCGTTTGGAAGTCAGGCATGGAGCCTGCTCCAGTCACAGAGCCACAGAATGTAGAGCTATGAGAACTTGGGAAAACCTGCTTGGCAAAACCTCCTGTATTTCCCTTAGCTTTCAAAAAAAAAATTAAAAAAAACACAACTGATTTTTCTCCATTAAAATAAAGATCCCTAAATTGACCAAACTCATGAATCTCTCTTGAGTTTGATTAAAGCCAAGAGGGAATTGTAAAGTGAAGAGGGAAAAAACAGAGTAGCAAGAAAAAAACATGAGTTTGTTGGTTTTTTTGGTGGGGTTTTTTTTGCTTTGTTTGGGGGGTTTTTTTGCTGTTTTTCTTTTAATTATGCTGTGGACTTTTGCCTCTCGTGGCCTCCCAGCACAGCCCACCCTGCACAGTGCCTGGCACGTGCTGCATCTGCAGATGGATCAGGAGCAGCACACACAGCCCTGCAGAGCCGGCACACAGATGCCAGCACCACTCTTGCCAGCTCGGCTGTGTTTGGGGGAGATGGCACATTGCTCCTGCAGGGGGAAAAGGAGGGGGGAGCCCTCCACCAGCACTGACTCCCCCCTAAAACCCAGTCACAGAACTGGTCCCTGTCCCTCAGCCCTTTCCAAGGTGGCAGCAGGCTGCTGCCTCGGGGGATGCTTCGGCTTTATCTTCCTTGTAAATCTGATCTCTTTAATTTTGTCGGGGTAGCAGTGGCCACCGCAGGGACAGGCCTCAGAGCTTGGCAGGACCGAGGGGATTCGTGAGGAGAGATGCTGAGCACAGCCTGGCCAGGGCTCAGCACCACACCGAGGGCTGAGCCCTCCAGGCAGTGCCACAGGGCTCATTCTGCAGCTTGGCCACTCAAACTGGTCCTGCTCAATAACTGCTAATAGATTCTTATAATACTGTAATATGTATTATGTTGGATATTAGGAGTAGGTTGTTCCCCCAGAGGTGTTTGGGCACTGAACAGGTCCCCAGGGCAGTGGTGACAGACCCAAGACTGACAGAACTCAAGGAGTGTTTGGACAACACGTGGGATTTTGGGGTGTCCTGTGCAGGGCCAAGAGCTGGACTTGATGATCCTTTTGGGTCCCTTCCAACTCAGAAGACTCTGACTCTATAACAACCTCATGTGGGTTGTTCCCCCAGAGGTGTTTGGGCACTGAACAGGTCCCCAGGGCAGTGGTGACAGACCCAAGACTGACAGAACTCAAGGAGTGTTTGGACAACACGTGGGATTTTGGGGTGTCCTGTGCAGGGCCAAGAGCTGGACTTGATGATCCTTTTGGGTCCCTTCCAACTCAGAAGACTCTGACTCTATAACAACCTCATGTGGGTGAGGATCACAGTTTGAGTC
>NW_008654104.1:34346-43094 GCF_000695815.1 Acanthisitta chloris | reverse complement strand
CAAAGAGTCCAGGCTGCACTTCGAGTGAGCTGGAGAGGAGTTTCTCATCCTGACTTTTGTCTTTTCCTTGCACACATGGAGTGACACTGAGAGTCAAAACTGCTGGGAAGACAGACAGGAAAACCAGCAGAATATATTGTATGGGGGGCAGACAGCAGAATTCTGCTTAGAAATGACCTCAGAGCACATACTCTACACCATGACCACTGTGACACTCCTGTGCTGCAGCCTTGGGACCTCCAACAGGATGATAATAGCCAAGAAAACTGTGGAATGCTGTGGGCAGACAGCAGGAGCAACAGCAAGCTGGAGATGACTTGTGGAGTTGGGAGTCTCACCTCCTTCTCAAGGCAGGTCCAAGGAGATCAGAGTGAGTTAAGGGTCTGTAAGTGTAAGAAGTGTATGTGCCAATAAATTTCCTCAAGGCTCCTTACACCCAAGTTCTGCTATTAAACCAAATGCAATATTGCTTTTGTTCCTACAGTGGTCTTAAAAACTTTCTGAAATCTTGGTCTGTCCACAGATTTGGAGCCAATGAAGGCCTTGAGAAGCATCCTAAGGCTCCCTGACAGCATGTGTGATGACATGCCTAATGCCACACGAACCTGTTAGCAGCTCCCCAGTTCTTCAGAACAGGATCTGTCAATTAGAGGACTGTGATTTCAGGTTTTATTTAGTGAACTTGCGGCCTGATGCCCTGGAGGTTGCAGTAGAGAAGAAACTGGGTCAATACTGTCAGCAAAGGGCTTCCCTGAAAATTATTCTGGTGTCCAACTGTAGATTATTTGGGTTTGGAGCCTGAAACTTCAGCAGTTGTTGCACTTAGCCAGAGGGAGGGAGAATCCCCCTTTGCTCTCCATGTCCCTTTTGGGGGGAGCTACAAGTGAGGAGGAAATGACAAATAGGGCTGTAATCCTGAAAATCCTTTTCACTATGAATATCCAACTGCCTCTCTTCAGGAACTCCCACCCTCTAAACCATTGACTTGTTCTGTTCTGATCATGTTAGTTCAGAGGAAAGAAAACGACATATTTTGGCTTCCCTTTTTTTTTCCCAAAGTGTTCTTAATAGTTGAGTTTGGTGGCTTAAATATCCAGAATAAATCTGCCTTTGGGGATTTTATATTGCTGTGCATAATCTATAGCTTTGCATATACCTCCTGGTATAAGGTGTGTGATTGAAGTTTTACTGCACGAGGCAGTTTTTAAGACTATCAACAGTGGATTTTTAGGTGTTGCTAATGTTATTGAAAGGGATGCCCAGAGGCAATATAGTCCCAACTCCTGCTCACAGCAGATTCAACTAGATCGGTCTCACCCAGGCAAATTTTGGGTATCTACCTCCAGCAAATCTGATTCAGCTTTCTCTGTATCAAACATATCTCCAAAACATGCAGAGAAGAAACAAGAACTAAACCTCACCTGTAGCCTCTCCCAAGCTATCTACACTCAATTCTCAGCAGTTTTGGGGATCTTTTTCACTTTGAGAGCAGAGTTCAGCTCAGGGGTGGAAATGATCACAACACTGGTTAAAAGTCAACTGTAGATCTGACA
Source organism: Acanthisitta chloris (assembly GCF_000695815.1). Lineage (NCBI taxonomy): Eukaryota > Metazoa > Chordata > Aves > Passeriformes > Acanthisittidae > Acanthisitta > Acanthisitta chloris. The sequence continues at coordinate 41,541 of NW_008654104.1, read as the reverse complement.
GATAAAACAGGGTCCCCAGAGAAGTTGTGGAAAAGGTTTTGGCACACATTGCTCAGACAAGTTTTGGCTGCCCCATCACTAGAAGTGTTCCAGGCCAGGTTGGATGGGATTTGGAGCAACCTGGGCTGGTGGAAGGAGTCCCTGCCCATGGCAGGGAGTTGGAGCAAGATGGTGCTGAAGGTTCTTCCAACCCAAACGAGTCCGTGATTCTCTGATTCTATGAAACTTCATCCTGCCATCTGGAGTCAGACCAAGAGCTGGAACAGCTCCAGGTTTGTGGAGGTGATCAGAAGCATCCAGCTACTATCAGGATGGAGCTGGAAACAGCCTGTGATGGAGCATCCCTGGAATACATGAGAATTGGATTGGGATATGGCTCTGCCTGGAGCTGGGAAGATGGGCAGTGCCAGTGGGTACAGCAGCCCAGGCATTCCCTGTGGGAGACAACTGAGTCTCTGCCTCTTCCAAGCTCTGCTCATTGCTAAATCACAGCAGCTCTTCTCTTACACTTTTTTCACTTGCTTCATGTTTTCTCTAGCCTTGAATGGCTTAAGCTTCGCTCCAGGCACAAAAATCAAGTGGCTTTCCTGTTGTTCTGTTCTTACCTGGCCTCAGATACAGCAAATCAAGTCCTCAAGGAAAATACAGCACACTTTAGATTGGCTCTCTCAATACTACAGAGAATCCACAGAAAATATCCCCTTCCCACACAGCCAAATTTTACAGTCTAGGAACAAGTACTCCCCTGCCCATCTCTAGGGAAGTGGAAGGATTTTATTCATTATAGCAGAACATTCATTAACTGTCAGGATGAAGGGGAATGGATGGATTCAGTTAGAGGAATCCAGGGGTATAAAACCACAAGTAAGTCCCGCAGATACTTCCAAGCACCTGGATCAGCAGAGAACCACAGCAGAACTGTAAGGGATCATTTCCCAAGAACATCACTCACTGATCTTTTGGACATGTTCAGAAAGTAATACCCTCAACAGTGTTGTTTCAGGGACTTCCTTTAAACCACGATGAGCTCTCCCTTTGATTTCAGGTTGTTCTGGATCAGGACCTTAAACACAGCCCTGTCTGGCCCCAGACTTGCCTCCCACAACCCAAGCTGCCCCGAGCACGTGCTGGTGGCAAAGTGGTCTCACTTGGCTCCTGGGTTGGGTAAAACATCACTTTCCTCTTGGCTCTGCTTTGTGCATTTGGATTTTGTGCAGCCAAGCCCTTGGCTCCCAGACCTGGGAGGGATATGCAGGAAGAAAGAGGATGTCAGGAGGCGAAGCTGAGGGTTGGCTTTGCGCGGTGGCGAGTGGGCACGGGGCTGGGAGCTGCCCCTGCTCCTGCGAGCTTCCCCGAGCAAATGTCAGCTCCCTGCTCCAGCACGCATTTACCTTTCCAGCTTCAAGGAAATGACAGCTCCGAGATGTTGCTTTGCAGGAGGGAATAGTGCAGGTCACCTCCTCGGCTAATGTGAAATGGCATAATGAAATGCTGATTGATAGGCGCCAGTAGCCTGACTCGCTTGTTAGCTACGCAAATGCAGGTAGGAAGCCTTGTTAAGGGGACATTTCAAAGCCTTGGTGGCCCTTGGTTCACGGAGGGAAGGTGCATCCACAGCATGCAGCTACAGGTGGCTGCTGTCCTTCAACAGCAAAGATTTGAAGTGGTTTAAATACCAACAGCAAGTGCCGATGCAGTCCGGAGGAATTCAGAGATTCAGAGATTGTTAAGGGGTTGGAATGGAGCTTAGAGATCATCCAGCCCCAACCCCCTGCCCTGGGCAGGGACACCTCCCACCAGAGCAGGTTGGATGAAGCCTTGAGGAACCTGCACTGGTGGGAGCTGTCCCTGCCCAGGGCAGCGGGTTAGATCTCTAAGTTCCATTCCAACCCCTTATCATACTATACTACATAAAAAAGTGACTGTCTTTAAGCCTATTCAAATCCCAGTTTAAAGGGGAATCTGTGTATCTTTTTTGGAGAATAAACTCTAGCCTAGAGAGGAGAACCAGTGTCACTTCTTCACCACCATTTTCCCTCATTGTTCACTTTTCCATGGGAAGTATCGGCATTCTGTGGTCAAGCTCATTATTTGCTTTTTACCACACTGGGGTGTTTTAAGGCAGGGAATGAGCTCTGCTCCTCATTCATGTCATCAAAGGGCCCAGTATTCCTACTGATATTTAATACATTTCATCTCCATCTTTTAGAGCACACATTGAAGTATCCTGTGTCTTTAAAAAAAGCTCAGCTTTGACTGTTAATTTAGCTTCCTCCATACAGTCTCATTTACTGTTACCTATTTTTACTCTCCCTGGGGATTAGGTAAGCAACTCACAGTATTTCCGGCTGTCCTTTTAGCATCACTATTTGAAAACTGTGTAGACCACAAAGAACATAATTACAAAAACAAATTGCTGGTACAACCACTCTGCTAATAAGTAGGGACCTGTTGTAAGTTCTGAAACTTAGGAAAACCATTTCAGACTTCTGTTTTCATTAAACTCTGGTTGCTGCCAGCAGATATAATTACATTTCTTTCCTTTTGGAAGGCTATGGGTTACCTGAAGTAATTTGTATATTACTTCTTTTTCTCTCTAAGCCTGAATCAGTTCTCTCCATGGAAAACATTACATTGAAGGGGTCATTCCACAAGTGTTTTGCATTAGTGCAAAAATTGCACTCGTGTACTAAGATGTTTAAGCACCTCCAAAGTTGTCGCCAACCATCTGCACTGCTGGTAGCACTAAATCAGCAAAGCCAATGTAATTTATCTGTCAGGTAGTATTTCATCTCCAACACAGCCCTGTAAAATATGAAATACTTAGAGGCACCCACTTTCCTCTTTGAATCTGACGTTTGCCATTACTGCCTGGGCAAAACTGTCTTTTTAATGGAGCAAGAAAACCTTTGTGTGCAGGAGCTGTTGCGTTAGGAAAGGGGTTTCAGTTCGCATTATGGTAATGGCTAATCAGCGGCGCAGGGAAAATGAGGGATGTTGTAGGAGGGCGTGTTTGGGGGCTGCTGCCTCTGCTCTGCTTGGACTGGGTGACGCTTTCTGCCTCATGTCCTGCATCCCTACTGGGGAGGTCCCAGCTCAGTGCTGTGCTCAGCTTTGGGCACTCACTGCCCAAAGGCCATTGAGGCACTGAGCAAGTTCAGCCAAGGGCAACGAGGGCAGCAAAGGGCTAGAGCACATGGGCAAGGGCTGAGGGAGTTGGGCTTGGTCAGCCTGGAGAAGAGGCTCAGGGGTGACCTCCTGGCTCTCTGCAACTCCTGCCAGGGCTGGAGAGAGGTGTGGGATGTGTGTCCTGCCAGGGCTGCAGGGAGAAGACTAGAGGGAATGGCCTTGAGCTGAGCCAGGGCAGAGTCAGATTGGATGTGAGGAGAAATGTTTTCCCTGTTGTGGTGTTGAGGCCCTGGGATATTGCCCAGGGAGGTGGTGGAGTCACCATCCCTGGAAGTATCTAAGTCATGTCTGGATCTGCCACTAGAGGATCTGGTTTAGGGGTTACAGCATTAACAGGTTAATGGTTGGACTTGATGATCTTAGACATCTCCTCCAACCCTGATGATTCTATGATTCCACGTGAGCCAAAGGCAGAGAAGCCAAGGTACTGTCTCATAGCACTGCAGACAAAGCCAGGTGAGCTTTATGAAGTCTGAGTTTAATCTTTGACTCAGATTCAGGCAAGGAACTCTTCTAAGTCTGGAAATACCTGGTACAGTGTTATACCATTCTCCATGACCTGAGAGACTTACTTTCCACTTAGGCATCAACATGTGTATTTTTACAGTTCATGATCCAAATAGTTTATGCAGAAAATCTGAGCTGGAGGTGGATGGAGAAATAATCTCATTTTTTCTATTCTTCACTCTCTGCAAGGTACAGTGTTAATAAACCATTGTCAATAAACAAACTAAGCAGCCCTTAAGTTGCTGCTTTTAATAGAAGACACAAAGTCTCTGGATGAGTTTTCCAGATTCTGCACCTGATTAATGACATACCACACTGGCTGAATTTATGGCAGGGGAAAGCACAGGGTGCACTTCCTTCCCAAACAGAAACAAGATGTGCAGGCTCCTTCTCTTACCTGCACCATATGCCTGGGCAAGGAGGAGGAGGAGGAGGAGGAAGAGAAGCAGCAGGGAAACCTCAGCTGAGGTGGTGGAAGGGTGGCAAAGATCTGGGGACAGAGGATTTATTTAGGTCTATTTATTAAATGTTTGACCTCTCACGTCTGAACCAGAAGTTGTGGTCTGCAAACTGCTGGATTGAAGTTGTTCCACCAAAATAAGTCAATAAAGTTAATGATAAGTAAATTAATAAGTTAAAATAAGTCAATGCAAAGTGAGATGTGTAAGAAATGCACAAATAACACAAGGAGCTGCAGTAATGGAACATCTGGTCACAGCAAAGACAACTAAAGGCATCGAAGTGCTCTAATTTTATACAGCAAATCACTTCTGATTGTACCAGATCATAGTGGAAGTTCAAGATTAGGTACTAAAAGAAATGTGTTGCTATGATCAAGATATTGACAGTTTCATAATGATATTGTGATAAACCAAAATTCACCTCTGCTTTGTGTATGGTAATTGTCCATAAATTAGCATTTACAGGGAAAACACATTTTTCAGATCCCTGACTCAAAGCCTCTCCCTGCCCCATTTCTCCAACCAGGAGTACAACAGAGAGATTTTCATGGGAAACACCTCCAGCTGCTGCCAGAGAGAGTCACTCAGGAGGAGATGACCTACAAGCAACAGGGCAGAGGGCAGAAGATGATCTGCAAGGAGGGAGGTTTCTGGGAGAACTCTGTGGGCTAAAAGGAGCCTAAACCCAAGTGGTTGTTTCCACCATTAGCCTAACTTTTAAATCAGTTTTTAATTGCCTGAAAAACTGCTCTCATCCCTTTTGATTCCATCCTTCCCTCACCCTCAGAACTGCAGCATCTGAACATCTTATTAATAAAAGCTAGTTTGGAAAATCAAACTCCTTTGGAATATATGAGGATTAACACTATATATAGACCACAATGGCTTAAAAGAGATTGTTATGGTCTATTGTGCAAATACATATTTACTAGAGCTTTTGAAATACAGATCATGCAAATATGTATTCAGGGACTTTTAAAAATGCAGATTATTGACCTGACAGATCATAAAGGCTCCTTTGAAACCATTCTGGGTTACAGTATCATGTAAATACTTATTTAGGCAATTTTGAGAAGTCTTTGCTAGTACAGTCAGGGAAAATCCTCATGAAAATAAATGTTTTCCTCACCTGACAGCCACAGTGGGTTTGAAAGCTAAATATGTGCTCCCCTTTCATTTACAGAATACAGCTCCAACCTACCTGGGGTGGCCAAGCTGTGTTCTCTGGGGTATCGCATCAAGTGGTGACCACCCCAAGGCTGCAGAATGCATCCTTTTCTCCATAATCTCCTGCTGAGCTGAATGTGCAGCTCCTTCCCTTAGAATCACAGACTGGCTTGGGTTGGAACCTTAAAGACCATCTGCTTGCAACCCCTGCCATGGGAGGACAATGGCCATGGCATGGCCTGGGACAGACCTGGGCATAGAGTTGTTAGGTGCTGCAGTGACAGGACAAGGAGTAAATTGAAAGGGGAAATTTAGACTAGATATTAGGAAGGAGTTTTTCCCTGTGAGGGTGGTGAGACACTGTCCCAGGTTGCCCAGGGAGGCTGTGGCTGCCCCAACCCTGGCAGTGTTCACAGCCAGGTTGGCTAAAACCTTGAGCAACCTGCTCTGGTGGGAGGTGTCCCTGCCCAGGGCAGGGGTTGGGGCTGGGGCTGGATCATCTCAATTCTGCACATAAATGTGTCAGCTCTGGGCTACAGAATGGAGAGAAGTCCTTTCATGGACTGGAGAAAAGCAGGTTTAGGAATCATGGAAAAACATGTTACCCAGAGGAAAAGAAAAAGCAGCATGTTATGTGGGTTTTCATTGGAAAATCCAGGGGGGAAAAAAACCCACCTGGAATCCAGCCAGAGCATTTTAGTGTTCTTTTGCCCTTGTGCTGGTTGAAGAGAGCTGCTCATGGTGATTACCAAGGGTGTGCACACTTAGTTTCTTTAAGATACAACTCCAAACTAAAGGGAGTAAAGTTAATTTTCATGAGGGTAGACCAGGAGCAGGGATAGAGATTAACAACAACTCCTTGTTGCTTTCCCTCTGCAGATCTGGCTTGTATTTGCCTCAGCTGGAGGAAGGTTTGAGTGAACATTCACAATTCAACAAGGCACCATAAAATCTCCTGCAAGCAAATTTACTGGAGGTGGAAAGTAAATCACAGAAGGGCTATGCACACTCATTTACAAAACACAGGCTCATTCCTGTGTAGGAGCAACAATTAAGGGCTGCACCTCATGCATGTCCCATTTTTAATCCTGTGTGCTGGAATTTGGATGATTTAAGACAATAAAAGTGTCTCACTGTCTTACAAATAGAAGCAGGTAGGAAAAGTTTGGGCAGAGTTTTCAGAACTTGGTTTCAATATTGAAATGTTTTGGGAGTTTTGAGATCAGTTTCTGTGAATTTTCTCCTCAGGTGAGTCACAGTTCTGGGAGGGATAAATTATTCCTGATGGAGCTTGGATAGACTGAGGCTACAGGTTCAGGGCTAGAAGGAAACCTGAAGCTTTGCTTCAGGACTCACAGAATTGATTCAGAAATCATAGAATCACAGAACTGTTGAGGTTGGAAAAGCTTTCTAAGATCATCAATTCCAACCATTCCCCAGCAGTGCCAAGGCCACCACTAACCATTCCCCAAGTGCCACATCCACACAGCTTTTAAATCCCTCCAGGGATGGTGACTCCAGCACTGCCCTGGGCAGCTGTGCCAGGGCTGGACAGACCTTTTGGTGAAGAAATTGGTCCTAATATCTAATCTAAACCTCCCCTAGCACAACTTGAGGCTGTTTCCTCTTGTCCTATTACTTATTACTTGGGAGAAGAAATCAACCCTCACCTGGTTCCAACCTCCTGTCAGGGAGTTGTAGAGAGCAGTAAGGTCCCCCCTGAGCCTCCCTCTCCTCCAGACTGAGCTTCCTCAGCCACTCCTCATCAGGTTTGTGCTCTATATCTTAACTCTAGAAGAGAATTTTAGGAACCAATGCACACAAAAAAGACAAAATTCCACCTGTTTTGTCACTTGTTTGAGTGGCAATGG
>NW_008654104.1:22941-34295 GCF_000695815.1 Acanthisitta chloris | reverse complement strand
CACTCATGTCCTCATGTGCCAACATAGTGTTGGTGCTGCAGGTACTCTCTATCCAACTCTACCTGCCTAAGCTACTCCTGGGACTCCAGTGTGAAACATGGAGAGGGGCTAAAACACAAATGAGCTAATTAACCTCATCACAAGGCTGTCCTCAGTCACCCTCCACTAGGCAAAGCCATCCCAGCAACTAGAATGAGGGGATTTGAGGAAAATTCTCCTGCTGCAGGGCCATAAACACAGGAGTGCACCTGAATAGCCATGGAGCCCTGGGGAGTGCTGGGGAGGTGAGAAGTTGCTTACTGCAAAGACAAGGGACTGGGAAATCCTGGTTTATTCTTCCTGCAATAAAAGAGTGTTAGCTCTTCAAGGAAGTGTTTGTGGGGCTGTGTTTTGTCCCCTGTGTGGGGGCAGGACAGCAGCTGTGCTGGGTGATCCCACCACTGCTCCTGGGGACAGCAACAGTCCCAAGGCCACAAAGAACTCTGAAGAACTGCAGGTTACCCAGAGCAGCTGTGGCTGCTCCATCCCTGGAATTAGTCCAGGCCAGGTTGGGTGGGGCTTGGAGCAATCTGGGCTAGTGCAAGATGACCCTACTCATAGCATGGGGTAGAATGAGATGGTCCTTAAGGTCCCTCCCAACCCAAACCATTCCACGATTCAATGTTTGTAAGCAATAAAGATAACTCAGTTAGGTTTTAACTTGTGTTAAACTTGTGTGACAGAAAACCTTCACAGGAATATGAAATCAAATCTTTCAGGATACATTCAGTGCTGTGCAAGGAACATTCGAGTGTCCATCAACCTTTTGCTCTTTTCTTCACCTCAGCACTACAAAGCTCCTAAGTTGTGTTACCTAAAACTTACCTATGGAGTGTGTATTCACCTGTCTATGTAAATGAGGAATATGTGGTTCATATCTCAGAGAAAATCAAAGACAGATAAAAATGCTGTTATGTTCTCTCCCAAAGTCCTGGTTAAATCAACAACACTATGTTCTTACTCTCCTCCAGCTGAAATCAGTAATTTCCCCCTCATTAATGTCACTGCTATAGATCCAAGTCCTTACCTACTGAATATAAAACCTCATGTTTCAATGCTGAAGGTGTATTGAAGAGACAAGACACAATTTGTACAACTCTCTCTACCTTCACATTCATCAGTTGGTTACAGATACCTTTTAGATCAGTTGGAAGCAACCACAAGTCACTAAAAGTGTAACCCAAGCAGCAGAAAACAAGAAACTCTGTTTAATTTATCCAGAAGAGTCCTGAAAAATTCGTCCCCTCAACCCTTGCCTCAAATGTGCCCATTTTCCTTCCAAGTCTGATCTCAAATAACCTTGGAGGCTTCACACAAGGCAGAGGAACCCCAGAAAATAATAAAGGTATTTGGTGAGATACTGCTTAGGCTCTGGGATAAACCTGGAGCACTGACTTGTATAGCTAGAGGCTTATTTTTCAATCCTCCAGGGAATCCGTGTGAAAAAGGGGAGAGGGAGAAAGAGAGAGAGAGAGAGAGAGAGGGAGAACAATTTAAATCATCACAACTTCATAAACCAGATTTTTGGGGAAGATTATTTGATAAAGTGCAGCTGAAAACTGTATTTATAATTAAAATGAGTTTATTGTGATTTTCAAGCTTTTGCCTCAAAAATAAACAAAAAAAAAAAAAAACCAAACCCCAAGTGTTTGCTTTGCATTAGCTCCTCCAAGAGGCCACAACTGCTAGAAGACTTAATGAATGTGCCATTTTCACTAAGTTATTGGAATGGTCAGTCCAAACCAAGAGCCTTTTTCTCCTCAGGGAGGGCAGAGCTGCCTCTGGAGGGGGTTTGGAAGGGCCTGAAGCACTGACCATGATGTCCCCAGCCCGTGGGGACCTCAGCCAAGTGTGAGCACAAGGGTCAGTGCCTCCCCTGGGGAAAGGAAAGGAAAGGGAGCAAAGTGCTCACCAGGATGTGGGACCACAAGCTGCACCTCCAAGGATGAAACCTGCCCAAGGGATGGAGCAGAAGGAAAACAAGCTCAGGACACCAGGGAAATTATGAGGGTTTTTTTTCATCTTTCCTCTTCCCTTTTCTCCTTTCTTTTCCTTTACCCTTCCCTTTTTTTCTCTTGCCTTTTCCTCTTTCCTTTCCCCCTTTTTCCTTCCCCCTTCTTTTCCCCCTTTTCTCCTTTCTCTTTTCTTTCCCCTTTCCTCTCCTTTTTCCCTTCTTTTCCTTCCCCTTCCTTTCCCCTTTCCTTTTCTCCTTTTTCTTTTCTTTCCCTTTTCCTTTTTCCTGTTTCCCTTTTTTCTCTTCTTTTCCTTTCCTTTTTTTCTCTCCTTGTCCACTTCCTTTTCTCTTTTCCTTTCCTCTCCTCTTTATTTTCCCCTTTCCTTTCCCCTTCCCACTCCTCCCTTTGCAGGCCAGGAGGGAGCAGCAGGGTGGGAAAGGAAGTCTATTTTACGGCACTTTCATTACTCAACTTGATGAGAGCTAATAAAAATTCTTAATTGAAAATAAGTACCTTAATGACAATATCATAATCAGGAGTTATATTTCCTATTTATTCCCATATAAAATTCCCAGCTTTCTGAAGGAATCAGAGCAAATTATTCACAACACTCTCCCTCCTTGGCTAACACATTAGGAAGATAGTAAATACAGCTTTAAGTAGAATCACCTGCAGGAGGTTTTTTCCCCCTGCAACTTTCCTTTCTCTTGCTAAACCAAATATTAGATCTTTTCCTAATTGTGATGGAAACACAGAGAGGAGCTTTGCCCATATCTTTATTTGGCTTTTCAGCTGTGGAGTCAGCATTTAGTTCAACTGTTTGTGACATGGTTAACACCCACAATCATTTCCTGTTATGCCTCACACTGACTAGAGTGAGCTGCTGTATATTTTCCAACGCCCACTCTGCTGTCTTTACAATCAGATTATGCCATTAGACATAGACAATGAATCACTCTAATTGTTCTAATATGGCCAAACTGCCAGCAAGAATTAACCCCTTCTTGGGATGTTGTGTTCAACTGGGGATGGACCTGTGGTTGCAAGGGGGTTAAGAGACTTCGAGGGGTTTAAATTGTGGAGAGGCTAATTTTGCTTGATAAAATAACCTTTAAACTGTTTCATTTGGCTTCTAGGGCATGGCTGAGGAGTCCAAGCAAAGGTGAAGAAGTCATTGATACAGATAAAATATGAGGGGAGAACTCACAATAGGCTATAAGTTCCTCACAAGGCAAAGAGACAGGCACTGATCTTCTCGTGACCAGAGACAGGACCTGAGGGAATGGCCTGAAGTTGTGTCAGGGGACGGGTAGGCTGGATATTAGGCAAAGATTCTTCCCCCAGAGGTGTTTGGGCACTGAACAGCTCCCCAGGGCAGTGGGCACAGCCCCAAGGCTGACAGAGCTCAAGGAATGTTTGGCCAACACTCTCAGGCACAGCGTGAGATCTCAGGGTGGTCCTGTGCAGGGCCTGGAGTTGGACTGGATGGTTCTTGTAGGTCCCTTCCAGCTCAGGATCTTGTCTGATTCTATGTGAATTGGTGTTTTTAATCATCAGAATTCCTAGAGTGGAATCCTGAAGAAAACAGCTCCAAAAAGAGAGAAGAACATTTGTGTATTTGGGGTTGGACCATAACCTCATTTTGTGCTTCTTCCTATGTCTTCTAGGCTATACCCAAGACATAAAGCCAAACATATGGTCCCTGTATCCCACCCCAGCCACACTGCTATTAAATGCCTCTTTCCACACACACTCAGGTCAACACACCACAAAACTGATCCAAGGCTATGTCTTCCCAACACCCTTTTGTTCCAGGGCTTGCAGTAAATCAGCTCTGATCAAAGTGAGTTGAGGACTAATTGGAAATCAGAAGTCTATTAGCATTGGAAATGTCATTTCTACAGCAGGCTGGAGATTTTTTTTCTGCAAATAATTTGTTTAGGCCCCAAACTAACCATCATTAAATGAATGAAAGTCTCTATACAGACACCTTTTGACATTAATTTAGGCTGGTAATGTATCAGATTAGAGTTTAATATGAAATTCTGACTTGGGTAATTAAAATCTTATTACTTAAGTGGATATTCTCCATTTAATGTGGATACAGGGAATCACTTTGCCCTGCTCTAGCCTTAGTCAATAGTAAGGAGTGAACCTAAAGGAGGAGGAGAGGGATGAGAAGAGGCACATGGATGCTGTGCCCATGTCCCATCCAGTTTTCACTGTGGTCCAGGGTACACAATCACCTTTAAAACGTTCCTTTCACCGACTTACAGCTCACATGCCATGGTAAAAGTAGTTTCTTGAATCAAATATACTAATTATAAGCAAACCTAGGAGAAAATAGGAGGAAAAAACACTTAGAAAACAGTTATTTTGCATCAAGAACTCTGCAAGAATCCTTTTAGGGAAACAAACAAACAACTCAAAACTACTAAGAGATAAATTAGGGGGAAAATAATCCTTTTCTGCCCTAAACAGGGAAAATCTAGGCAAAAATACAGCAAAGAAAACATGAAATTCCAGTGCCATCTATGGGAAATATATACATATATATATAAAATTAGGAGAGACACTGCTGCAGAATGGTCTGAATCTCCAGTAAAACCAATTCCCAGTCTACTGCCACTGACTTCCCACCACGGGACGTGGAAAGGGATCCAAACTCTGCTCCTGCATGGGATCTTCAGGCCTGAGCTCTCCAATTCTCCCTGTTTTAATGGGAATGTGGATGAGCAACACCTGACTAAGGGCTGGGGAATTCAGTCTGCTGCATGTAATGTTCTTCAGGAACTTTGGGACTGAAACAGCTTCAGAAATGCCAGAGAAAACAGCATTACTTTCACTTCAGCTTTTATAGCTTTGGCAAAAAGGTGCTGTCAGGATGAAACTTGGCTTCCTCCTCCTGGGCTTGGGAGGGAATCTTTCCTTCCCAAATCTGACGAATCTGGTTTGTCTGAATTTCAGTTCATTTCATGCCAAAAAAAGGTTGAAAACATTTGACACTAAGACCTTTTATTGAACTCAGCTTTGGCTTTCAATGCCAAATTTGGCAAAGCTCTTGCTAGGCTCTTTTTGTTAAGGGGGAAGACTTGGAAGATTTTGCAATAAAAACCTCCCATTCTCCCTCATTTCTCAATCCCACAAGTCCCACTTGCCATTCTTAATCGAGTTTCTCAGATAATTCACTACATAAAGTACTTTTACACTTCAGACTGAACAACATGTATTTCAATATGCTTAAATCATACTTAAAAATCAGTTTGCAAACAGGACATCACATCAACCAGTGTTAGAGCTAATCACAGAGCTTTCCACTCGGTCCAAAAATGCTTGGACTCAATGTTAGGGCTCATTTCAACTGCTTTCAGCTGATGGTGCATGTGAATGGAGCAAAGCCTCTTGCAACACAGAAGAGGTCCTAAATTTACTGCATGTTTTAATTCATTGTTGCAGGAAATTACATATACATGACATATGCATTTACATAGAAATGAAAAAAACCAATCAGAAGCATCTCTGGAAGGCAATAAACTACTGATAAACAGATAGACAGACACTGAACTGTCTGGTGGGGAGAGCACCACTATTCCCAGTCCCCTCAGCACAACCTACCAGAGCATTTTGAGCAGGGCTCCGAGGCAACATGGCATTGTGTCCGTTTTTGCCTTGCTGCAGTAGAGTATGAACAGCAAAAATGAGTAATATGCAAATGCTGCTCTAAAAACCAGCTTATCCATTGAAAAGCTTTGGCAGTGCCTATGGGAGGATGCTGGGAGGGCAACCCAGAGCCACCAGCCAGGTGCAGGGCAGAAGATGCACAGGGCTGAAGCAAAACAGAAGAGGAAGGAAGTTGGTGGACAAAAACTCAACCAAGTGGTATGTTGAGGAGAGAGCAAGAAGCTTAGGACCTTCTGGCATGTGCACTGAAACTAAATATCCTTCTGGCACTTCCAACTGGCTCTCACATGGCCTTGGATATCACAGTTTGCTTGTTGAGAGAGAAAAGCTGGCTCAGGAAAATGGGATAGACATGTTTGGATTTTTTCCCCTCCTTGATTTTGTGTTGCAGATATAGACTGAGTGTGTAAGAATCACCTTAGCAAAGTTGTGAATGATTTACGACATGAAGTGCAGAGAGCAGAGCCAGGAAGTGCTGTGCTGCTTTCTGTACTACACAGCTCAGCCAGAAAAATCATTAAGTTCAGGCACTCCAAAAGAGCAAAATCTCCTCAACACTTGTGTGTTTTACCTCCTTTCACTGCAGCCTTCAACAACAGGACCTTTTTCTCAATGTGTCAGACAACTTCTGTCCTTTCCTTCTTTTAGTTCAACCTCTGATGAGCCACAGCCTCATCTAATGCAACCTGATGTTTTTCAGAGTTTAGAGTGGTTTAAAACACAAAAAGCAGCGAGTTCCTTCCATCCTACTTCTAGTTATTTCACAGTTCTTCTGAAGAGGCTGTTAAACATCATGTCTTTTCTGCTATTACTAATGCAGGACATGAGCAGGCACAGAATGAGCTCAAACAGTCACAAAAGATCACCTGGTTGAACAGATCACTCTGGAGGACCTGCACATCTCCCAAGCATTTGAACCACACATCATTAGGGTAAAACATTTCATGGTCATAGGTACATGGACATGTGGGGACATATTGATCTACTGCAGAAATATTTCAAATTTTAGTATGAAGGTTCAGTTAGCACAAGGTTTGGTTCATAGTTTCAAAGTATGTTAAGAGGTTTGAATAGGTCAAAGAGATCGTCTAATCCCAACTCCTGCCCTGGGCAGGGACACCTCCCACTGCAGCAGGTTGCTCAAGGCTTTGGACACTGCCTCATGGCAGGAGCTTATGGACCATGGGGAGCTCTGATCCACAGCATATGTTCATTGGCAGGTCCCTGGTGGATCATCCCACAGGTTTGGAGATGGACCTCAGGAGCGATAGGCTAAGAGGAAATGACCTCAAGTTGCTCCAGGGGAGGTTTAGGTTGGATATTAGGAACAATTTCTTCTCCAAAAGTCTGTCCAGACCTGGCAGAGCTGCCCAGGACAGTGGTGGTCACCAGCTCTGGAGAGGCTTAAAAGATGTGGATATGACATGTGAGGACATGGTTAGAGGTGGATTTGGTAGTTCTGGGACAATGTTTGGACTCCATGGTCTTAGAGGTGTTTCCCAGTGAAAATCATTCTGTGCCTCCATGATTTAAGGTCAGTTATTTGGAGCTCTCCCCAAATACTGCAGATGAACACAGTAAAACGCTCAACTTCAATTAATCACCAGGTTTTTAACTTTTAAATTAACCTCCTGCACTCCAAATAAAGCAAAGTGACAACCAAAGCAGCTCAGCAGAGGCAGGAAAGGTGTCTCTGCTGGGCTGGTTAACACACACAGCCCACTCAGGGGGCTGAGTGGAGGGGGAAAGGAAACACATGGCTGAGGAACGATGACAGCTGAGGTGGAACAGGACAAGGCAAGCAGCCAGGGCATGGCCAGGGGTGCACAAAGCATCCAGACTCCAAAATGATCATTCCCTTCCTCCTCCTAACACCTCTGCCCATACCTGAGAGCATGGGCAGGACAGAGAGAACTTGTGCTGGCTGAGCTGATGGTGAGGAGAGATATGTGGAAGGGACAGCAGTGGAGAGAAAGAACAGGAACATTTGCCTTTGTGGAAATCCAGATCAGATTGTGCATTAACCACTTCCCAGCAAGGGAAGATGTGTGCAGGAGTTAAAACTTGAAGAGAAAGGAAACAAAGGAAAGCTTTCAAGCCCTGAATAAAAGGCTCCTTATATTCTATCTGCCTGTGCTTCCTGGTGTGTGCATGCATTGCATCTTTTGGGAAAGGAGAGGTGTTTTCTTAGATTCCTGGAAAAAAAAGCCTTCTAGTTTATAATTAGTAAAATGAAAAGGTCACTCAGCATCATCCTGATAAACAAGCCATGGCTGTGATTTTCAAATCTGCTGAGTTTAAGTATCTTTTCTGGTCTGGAGCTGGTATTAAGGGAATATTTCTTTTCCCTTGAATTGAGAGTTGAGTTGCAGAGGTCATGGTAAAGCAGAGCTAGGGTTATTCAAAATTATGTTCATGCTTATAAACTATCTTGACTGCTATAGGCTCTGCTATTTTCTTTAGAGACAAAACATACCCTCACACTCACTCTGCAGCATGGAGCTGAGTGATCTCAGGAGTCTGAGCTTTGTTTTTCTTTTCATTTCAGTTGAAACTCTTCCAAATCCTGGAAGGGTTTCAAATCAGAGAGGGATCTTACCCAAGGACTCATTTTTAAGCAAAGTCATATAATGCAACCTTCTCTTTTCTGGATGTTATGTAAATGTTCAGCTCAACCATCAGTGCATTAGGGTATGTTTTTGCCACTGTCTCTGCAGAGACTTTCACTCTCAGCCAGCTGTCCCCCAGTCCCAAACCAACTCTGTACTTCTCACTGGGAGCACCTGGTGAGCTCAGAACTAAGAGCACTTTGAGGCTCTCCCCTAGCACCTCACAGAAACTACTTTTTCAAGGCTAAATCCTGGGGACAGAAGCAAGGACAGCTCAGGCACTACAGCAGCAGTGAGAACACTCCCCAGACAGTTTGACAATGCAGTTAACTGCAATTTTTGCCCCATCTAAGAATGTTGATTAGACTATTGACTCTATATTAAATGTTATAGCTTGATGAGTAAAATTAAAATCAATGAGTTTATAAGTCTGGTACATAGCCTGTTTTTCTGGATATTATGTTATAGAGTCATAGAAAGGTTTGGGTTGGAAGGAACCCTAAAGATCATCTCATCCACCCCCTGCCATGGGCAGGGACACCTTCCACCAGCCCAGGTTGCTCCAAGCCCCATCCAACCTGGCCTGGAACACTCGCAGGGATAGAGTAGCCACAATTTCTCTGTGCAACCTGTGCCAGTGCCTCAGCACCTCACAGGGTACAATTCCTTCCCAATATCCAACCCAGCCCTACATTCTTTCACTTTAGAGCCATTCCCCCCTTGTCCCATCACTGCATGAACATATAATATGAATTATAATACATGAACTTCATGAAATATAACTTATAATATCCAACTTAATATAACCTATAATGTTCAGCTATATATAATATTATATCCTAAAAGAGGTAGAAATCCCATTATTTTTAGGAGCTTTTTACAGGCTTATGTCCCATTCTCTGAGCATCTACAGGACTTGCATCCCAAGGCTGTTCCTTGTCCTCTGCTTGCTAATACATGATGCACTACCAGTCCCTCATCTCCAG
Organism: Acanthisitta chloris; assembly: GCF_000695815.1. Taxonomy (NCBI): domain Eukaryota; kingdom Metazoa; phylum Chordata; class Aves; order Passeriformes; family Acanthisittidae; genus Acanthisitta; species Acanthisitta chloris. The sequence continues at coordinate 25,025 of NW_008654104.1, read as the reverse complement.
CAGGATCTGTCCATCTCATCACTGAGTTATACACACTGAACTTTCTGGTGAGGATGTGCTGAGCTTGGCTTTCCACCACAGTGCCAGGGATGGACAGAGAGAGCTATAAAACACCTTCTAACAGGCTGTTAAAGCTCTGCTTACAAATGCTGTGGCCACAGTGCAATGCCTCACAGTTATTCCTGCAGCACTGCCATCCTGTTTTACAATCCTTTACACACTCTCTGGACCCAATGTAGCAGGAGAGCAGCAAATTGGCAAAGAGGGAGAGAAACAAAGTGATTTAATGCTGTCAAGCTAGGCCACTGTCAGCACATGAGAGAGTGGAAGGGAGGTCAATAGCAAAGGTACAATAGCTGCAGTGCTGAAATATTTGGGGTTATTCCTCTATGATACAGTGTTGTTTTCCAAGAGGGAAGTGGGGGCAATGTGTGTAAGAAGGCCATTAGAAAGGAAGAAAAAAAACCATCAGGAAAAGATCAATGCTTGACTGAGCTATTTTATTAAATTCCCCCTGGATTTAGCCTGAGACTTAAGGCATGATACGATCAGAGCAGATTGCCTTGGGTTATTCCACTCTGAAGTTGTCCATATATCTGACATTGGGCATGACATATTTAATTTGAACTGGAAGTTCAGATTTAATGGTTGAATTCAAGTGGAACAGGAAGCACATAACCAAGTCAGGACTTACTGTCCATGACTATTGGTGCTAACCTCTCTCCCTGGGTGTTAGTGGTGTGTGGGGGACCTGGCACGGGCCCTGTAGGCTCACAGCAACCTTGGCTGGAGGGTGAAAAGCCCATTAATGAGGAGTAGGACCCAAAGTGGTTTCCAGAGCTGAGGTCACCCTACCAAAAACTATATGTGAAGCAGTTTGCAGGAATGAGGTGAACCTTTGGCTTCCACATAGCCAAGAGGAATTTTCCTACTGAGTGTAATGGCAGCAGCTTCAAACCTTGAGGTAAAATCCCCAGGAAAAACAGAACAGAACAAAAGAGAGGAACTACTTACAGACTAGACTGTCTAGTTCAACTGTTTCCTCCTTCCCACTGAAATTTTATCTGGATACAAGCAGATAATTTTGCCCATTATTTACTGTACCAAACAGCTGTTACACAAAAGTCTACCCTGACTAGCTGGATTTATGGGCATTTGAAACATTGTGCTGGGCAGGATTTATCATGGAAACACTTATCTACTGAAAAAGGAGATCCAGGTTCTTATGAACATGCTACCCTGTGTCCAAAGAGTACCAGCAGAGTACAACTAAAAGTACAGTTAGTAGCATAAGTCTTGTTAGTAGCAGAATTTAGCATTAGCAAGACTCTTTCTAGACTTACTTTCTATTACCATATATTTTCAAGCCCTAGTTATGCTCAGCTTAACTAGTAGCTTCTTACATTGACCTTCCTATGGTGCAAAAGTCAACAGAGCTAAGCCTTTTTCAATGCCTGTGAGGATCCCACTGGCTCCTGCTCTTGTCTGGGTTCTGTGGGTCTTGACCTGTCCACGAAATCATTCTGGAAACAAATCCATACACATTCCCTCCACAGCCAGATAGATGAGATAGAAGAACATAGATAAAGAGGTGAATGAACATTCAAAATATGCCAATACTCATTGTTTGGAGGAGGTAAATCAGCACAGCTCTAACAATGTTTCCTTTGGTTTCACAAAGTCAGGTCTTCTCAGTATAATTCTTTAAATTATAGGACAAAACTATGGCTTAGGTGGCTATGACAAAACAAATGCCTTAGGTAACATCAACTGCAGAATGAGGTACTGATGTCTCTCCTCAAGGCGTTTTCATTTCACATCCTGTCACCTATGTTGTGCTGTTTAAGGTGAGACACGGAGGTCTGAAGAGAAGGAGACACATCTCTCCATGGCTGTCCAGCCACTGACAGGGATGTGAACTGAAGGGAAAAGTCTCCTGGTGAAGACTAATTACATCTGAAGGTTTCAAGCTTCCATGGCATATTCCTTTGGCATCCTCTCCTCCTTCCCACTGCTGCCTCCAACCCTTCATTGGGCTGAGATGAAGACCCCACATCCTGGTGCCCTGAGAACATGGGCTTGCT
>NW_008654104.1:0-22925 GCF_000695815.1 Acanthisitta chloris | reverse complement strand
GAACCCAAAGGCTGCCCAGGAGCTGTGGTCAAGATGCCATTGAGCTCCATGAGCCATTGCTCATGGCCTACCCTTCACTACCCACCACGGAGGTGATGTGGGGAGCACAAAGCTGACAGCCCCTGTACCTCCAGCACCACACACCACTGACAGCCCCTCCATGCATCACCCACCAGTGTTACTTAGAGTTTTGGACAGCATCATTAGACTGAGAGGCACTTATGGAGATGGATTGGTATCCACCGGATCGTTGAGGTCGTTTTCTCCTCCCATATGATTCATTGGGAGGGAATTAGGGTAAAATGGCAAAAGTATGCTGATGTAATGGTGAATTTTGCAGGGGCTCATTCATTGTCTTCACCTTGAGCTTTCAGATGGGCTAAAGTTGCAAAGCAAACAAGAAGAAAATCTTGCTTTAAAATCATGCTAAGGGGGAAAAAAATGAGACAAATCAAGTGCTTTTCCAGTCTGCCTCAACTCTGACTTATCAATGCAAGGTGTTTGTTAGATGCAACAGGTTCCTTCCTCCCAAGCAGTGTTCTTACATTCCTCCCACCCCCTGTAGGCTTTGAAATCAGTGTTCAAAGTGGACTTTCTGAATTCATGAAAACCCACAGGTCTCTAATACATCCCTAATGGAAGTCAAACATGACACCCTAGAGATAAAACACAGTGGCCTTCCCCTCTGTTCACAGTAGGTGTCTGTGTATAATAAATATTTTATTTTACTACAAAAACAAATACCTAAACATACCCCCTGTGTTTGTTCTGAACTCTACAGTAGCTTTTGTGAGTTTACTAGATTTCAAAGCTGAGATAGGAAACCACAAAGTCACGTCAGTTATAATCCAAGCTTGCACAAGGCAAACCAGCTTGGATTCCAGCCCCACCAAGCTCCTGGGACCCAGGTGGCTCTGGCCCTCCAGGATAGGACTCATGAGGAGCCCAACTATGGGGTGGAAAGACCACAAGGCACAGCCTCAGCTTACCAGCAATTCAGGAAGTTAAAACAAATCCTGTTGGTTTGGCTACTTCTAGTGTGAGGTGACAGTTCTGTAGGACCTGAGTTAAACCGGAGTGTGTGGTCTGTTCTGCTGAGGGATCTGGGACACCCTCCTCCAAGAGGGACACTCAAAACACATGGGTGAGCTGACATCAAAGGGGAAGAGTAGCAGATCGTCTGAGCTATTCCCTTGTGGCCATGCTCTTGATTGTACCCATAACTATTTCACTTCACCATTGTCTCATTTGTTAGGCTGTTTGCTCTGAGAGAGGCAAGTGGAAGCTGAAATAATCCCTCCCTTTTTTCCCCCATCTTCAGGAGATCTTCATTTGTGGGCCAACAATTTATGAAGAACTTCCTTAGCTTCAGAAAATGGTGGGATAAGAATTCTGCTGGAAAAAAAGAACCATGGTGTACCATGGGGCTCCATGGTGAGGGCTGTGTCCATCCCTTCAGAGCTGGCAGAAGGTTCTCCTCAGCTTCACCTTGATACATACATGCACTAGAAAACATATTTGTTGTGAGGGCATGAAATTATAGACCTATCTGGTTGGAAAAGACCTTAAAGATTACCTAGTCCATCCCCTGCCATGGGCAGGGACACCTAGCCCAGGTTGCTCCAAGCCCCATCCAACCTGGCCTAGAACACTTGTGAAGGAACATCTACCACCTCCCTAGGCAAACTGTTCCAGTGGTTTATATTGTGCTTCCTGAGGTGTTCACACTGCTCCTGTGGCTCACAGGATGCAGTTTTAGCAGTTTGCTGCTTCTGAGCACACCTGACAGGGGAAGAAAACCCTCCTGGTGCCGCCTTAGCTTGGATACAATCCTTCAGCTGAGCCTGGACAAAGCTTCAGCTGGAGCATAGTGATTTCCCCTGCCTTGCAGCACCACAGGTGCTCACATACTTCTCCATCAAGTGCTTAATGCCTGCTAATAAGAGAAATGTGATGCTTCCGTTGAGTGTGGATTAGGTGAGGAGACATCACTTATTTCAAGGGCAGTGTCGAACCACCCAACGTTTAAATAGGTATATGTAGAGAAAGGAAACGGAGAAAAGCTCTCATAAATGTGCAGTTCCTGATGAATCACTGACTTCTGACAGCTTTACACAGATCTAACTGCACCAGGCCAATTTCTCAGCTGGTGTAAACTGGCACCCATCCATGGCCTGTAATGAGGGAAGGCCAATTTACACCAGGCAGCTGCCCCACTTGTATTGATTTCAGATGATTTACATCAGGCTCAAGCTCGAGGAATCCATTGTGGAATCAGGCCCAGCAAGTATGTGCCCTAACCTTCCATTATCAGGGAATTGAGAATGAGGATTTCTTGGGCTCTCGTTATTTCATGCTTTTACATCTCTCCAAAATGAGCTTTTCTAAGTGCTGCTCCGTGAGGGTGTCATTATCTAGACACAATAATAAGAGAGTCAGGCACTGGAAAAACCCTGAAACCTTGACTTGTGGATTTATACAAGACATTTAATGTTATTTTAACATAGTATTTGGTATGTACTTTTCTCTGTTTCACTGCCTTATATCATCATTCTTCCTGCACTAAAACTTCCCTGTCCTTTTGCCTTAAATAATATCCTTGTGTAAATTTTTGGTAAGCTCTAGCTTTATTTTATGACCCATAAACTTTGACAATATATTAAAATCTTGGAGGAATTTAATATCAGGAGAAGATTATCTTTTTTAAAAAATCATTTCTCTGGGTTATAGAGACTTAGACACATTGAGTATGTTAAAAGCTTTAATAGCTGTTTATAAATTTTACTGCAGCTGTCAATAACTTCCTAATATATTAAGCCAGTTAATAGGTCAACAGAAAATATTTATAACTTGCTATAAACTGTTTACCCAGGAATAAACTTAATTTCTAAGGATAATGCAACATAAAAGACAATGGATGTTAATATTTGAACCTAACTTTAACACTGTTTTAGCCTTTGCTGTAAACACTGGGTGAGCAGAGGTAAAAAGTACTGATTTTTCCAGCTCTGGGCAAAAATCTCTGGAAGAGGCATCAGTGTGTATATCATGGGAGTGTATATCATTCAGGAAGGAAAAATTAGGAATACTGATGGGGAAAAAAAGCCATATGAAGAAGAATTATAAAGAAGAAATGCTTAAAAGGAATTTCCTCATTTTTGATGATTTTAGATAACACCTTGTCCACATATCTTTTGCCAACTTGAATTTTGCCATTTGAATTCTTTTCACACCTAAATCCCAGGTTTTATTCCAGTCTAAGCCTAAGCATCCCCCAATCCTGCAGCATCCTGCATCCCTCCAGCAGCACCACATACCACAAGCAGCAGGGGTAAAGTCTGACCATGAATTTCATAGAATCATGGAATTTCAGGGGTTGGGATGGAGCTTAGAGATCACTCAGCCTCAACCCCTGCCCTGGGCAGGGACACCTCCCACCAGAGCAGGTCGCTCAAGGCTCATCCAACCTGGCTGTGAACGCTGCCAGGGTTGGGGCAGCCACAGCCTCCCTGGGCAACCCGGGACAGTGTCTCACCACTCTCACAGGGAAAACTTTTGCCTAATACTTAATCTAAATTTCCCTCTTTCAGTTTGTACCCACTGCCCTTTGTCCTGTACCTGCAGCTCCTAACCAAGAGCTGTTAATTTAGCTAAACAAATTTGCTACTTAGAGGCAAAATTGATTCATATTACCAGTGCAGATGTGGCAGTTCAGATCCAAAATATCAGGATACACAGATTCCTATAGACCCTCAAATTTGCAAATTAGGAAACACCTTTATTACAGAATCTGCGGAGATGGAAGAGACCCTTAAGGATCATCTAGTCCAACTCCTGGCCCTGCCCAGGACACCCCCAAAATCCCACCCTGTGCCTGAGAATGTTGTCCAAACACTCCCTGAGCTCTGTCAGCCTTGGGGCTGTGATAACTTCCCATTCTATTCCCAACTTGCATCACGTCATAGACTATTTCGGCTGGTTGGCAGAGCCTGATGGTCAAATCTTTCCAGGATTCAACCAGACTGGATCAGTCCATGTTCCTGCTCATTCCCCTAGCACTGTCCCTGATCCCTCATCTCCGCTCTAAACATCTCCTGCACCTCCATCCCATGGCCATAGCCATGAGTCTTTACACCGGTAAGGCCTGGCAGGACTCTTGCCTTGGCTTTCACACTACCAAGCTGATGAGCTGCACCCAATTAATTTTTTATATTTAATATTAGGCTTTATTAATCTACTATTTTATTAATAGATTTACTAAATATTTAATGCCAATTTTTACATGGAATACTAAGACTTATTAATCTACTAAATTTTATTAATAGAATTTTTTTAACTTTCTTTTTTTTCCTCCCCCTTCCCCCTCTAGATCCAATCTGGAATTTTAACAATATTACAACACCAGAGCAAAAAACCACACAACCCATCCTCAAACTGGGATGTGTCAGGGCAACACTGACTCTTCCCTCCTCATTCCCAACCCAAGTATCAGTGCTGTGGCCTTATTCCCTCCCTGTTAATGCACACAAGCCCTGAGATGCAGCAGCCCCACCAATTCCTAATGAGCCCTAATTAGACCTTATTTGTGTGCTAAGAGGAGATTCAATAGCTCCTGACTCTCCTGTTAAGAAGCTCCTGAGCTGCACATTCCTGGGGCACCGTGTAGGATGGCACTCTGCCTATCAGCTGAGGGTTTTTCCCCCCTTTCCAAATTAGTAACACAGTCACATAGCAAATTGGAATATGCATGGAGCTTCAACACTGATATGGCATTGCCTTCTCCTCTTCCTGACACTTTTGATGTTGCTCCCTTTCATCGTCGTCACCGTCCTGCTTCGGCAGCACACTTCACATCTAAGGCCTTGTGCAGGGCATAATTAGAAGCAGCAGGACCAAGACATGAAGGTTGGGCTCTTGTTTTTCTGGCAGCAGCTCAGGGAAGGGCAGATAGCCCCTCAATAGTCACTAGGTACATGGGGACACTGCTCACCCCCATAGGGACACCCCAAGTTGTCCAGACCTCTCCTTGCACCTTGGCTTGGCTGTCTGGTTGTCAGTGGGGTGAACTTGGATGCTCTCTCCTAAGTCACCTTTGCTAAGATGAGGCAAACACCCCAAGTAAAGCAAAGAACTTCCCTCTCACCTACCTGTCCCATCTCAGGACTCTCCCTGTACTCCTAAATCACCTCTGTTAAGGGAAATATCCCAAAAAAAGCAGAGAAGTTCCCTCTCCCATCTCAGGACTCTCCCTCCCAAGTCAGACTGGAAAAGGGAAGAGGCAGAGCCAAGGGAACTCATCCTTACCTCTAACAAACCAGGGACAAGGCTTACCACCTTCTAAATATCATTTCCTTACCTTAGAAGGACAGAAATACAGGTTGGACTATAATAAACCCTTTGCCTTAAATTGTACTTTGTGTCCATGTGCCCCTTCCCATTTGGAAATGCATTTTGCTTACAGACCTCCCATTTTCACTATAACACACTAAAACCAGAGAGTTTGCAGTTTGCTATTGCATAAGAGGCACCTTAGTATCAAAAGGAATAACCATTTATCTCATGAAAGTGCTGAACAAATGGGATCTATTGCAACTGTGCTGTTGGCTGATCACATCCTGTTTGTTTTCCTGGAAAGGGATGGTATTTGGAAAATAAACAACTTCTTGTAAGAAAACCTGTGCACCTATCCAACAAAAATATCCTCCTAGTGTGAAGGAAGGACACCACCAGCACTGCCCAGATGTCCAGACCTTAGAGAGTAGACCCCAGGGTGAAGGCACCGAGAGCCAATGAAGCTGGAGTAGATTTGAGACAATTTATTCCCATATTTATTCACAAGGGGATGTGGACAGCTGTGGACAGATCTCATGCTCACTATAACATCTCTGTTCCTACACCATTATTTGCAGGAGCAAACCTCAAAGAGGGGAAATTTAGGTTAGATATTACGAAGGAATCCCTCCCAGTGAGGTGCTGAGGCACTGGCACAGGTTGCCCAGAGCAGCTGTGGCTGCTCCATCCCTGGGAGTGTTCCAGGCCAGGTTGGATGGGGCTTGGAGCCACCTGGGCTGGTGGAAGGTATCCCTGACCATGGCACAGGGTTGAAATTAGATCATCTTTAAGGTCCCTTCCATCCCAAACCACTTGTGATTCCATGACCTGGGTGCTCCCTACCTTTGGGTGTCATAAGGCTCATCCCAATACTTAGCCAATGTTGTTGGGTGTCAGAGGGATATAGAACCCCCCTAGACACCATACAGGGCTCACCCTGTGCTGCTTCATGAGCAATGTCCTGTTTCAATGGTTTGAAGAGAAGGGTGAAAGAAAGAAAAAAAAAAAGACATTTCCACTATTATTAATGGGAATGGTAAAGCTTGAGGGGAGGAAAAAAATGACTGAAGACACAGCTGTGTATTTACTCAAACCACTCCAATATAAAATCACAAAGTGCTGAAACAAAAGGTACCTCATCCTGCTGCCACCCCACTGGGCACCACACTGATGGGGTCTCCAGCATGAGAGCAATTTGCTTACAATCCCTCACATGCCACAAAATTACATACAGTCTATGTGTTAAGGAGGGAGCATCAGATCAGTGGTGGCTTTGAATTCCCTTGCTTTTGTCAGCCTCATTATTACAGCTGGGATGTTATTAAAATGCTGCTCTTGGTCTGTTAATAATCATTTCACTTCTCTATCTCTGCCACATGAACTTTAGAACACTGTGAAATGGGTTTTGTAGTTGCATGTTTTTTTCAAGTTCATTGATCAAACATTTGTACATTTTAATGTTATAAATAATTGAAGAGCCTTCATTTTTTAGTGTTAAAATTAAGTTTTCTGTTCTGCCTTTTAAAACTAGAACAAGGGGAAGTGTAATTTAAGCCATGAAAAGGCTGCAGAAGACGTGAAACTCTCTGTAACCCTTTTCTCTGAGACTCTCCTCATTTCACTTTGATTCTTGCAGAGACTGAAGTGTGTACAGCCAGCCCTTGACAGGCTCCTCCAGCAGGTTACTAGCTAGAGGAGTTCACCTATTTTCAGAGAAGGCTTTAAACGTGGGATGGATCCAAGGAGACTGTTTGAAGCCACCCAGCAGGTTTAGGAAGGCTGGGGGCAGGGAGGACTTGGAGGAGGTGGGTGCAACAGAGCCAGACAGAGATGTTCAGATGAAGGACAGTGGTTTACAACTCAGTGCATGTTTTATTTCCCTTCTCCATGTGTGTGTTAAATAGGAATGAAATCTATGGAATGAATGAACCCAGGGATGACCTGGCACACACAGGGAATAGGAAGAAGGCATAAGGTCTCTTCCGGGGGGAAGAGAGATGCAAACCCATGCTGGCATGAAGTCCTATGAATAAATTGAGAAACCATCAGGTTTGATAGAAAAATCACCATTCCTGATGGTCCCAGACCTTCCTGCTACATCAGAAGTTTAAAGCAAGCACCTGTACAGCTGCACAAAGGGTGGCAAGAGGCATTGTCCCTGTACCAACCCCCAGACTGGGCTGAGGACTGACAGATGAACACCCTGCAGATTGCACAGATGATGCACAAGTCTGAAACAGGCAGGAAATTCACAGTGCTTGGTTTTCTGCAGCAATTTGGTCATGTCAAGCATGAACCTTGGGGTCTCCCATTAAGATCTAAGCCTGACTCTAAATCTAGGTCAGAGACAACCTCTCAAGTCAAGCAGAGTTAATCATGGGTGCTGGTACACAAACTGCTGCTGGAATGAATCAGTGTGGAGCAAGCCTAATCTTTCCAGTGTTGGATGAATATCACAAGCAGATGCTTATCCAAGATATATCAGAAGACACTCAACCTCCTTCATTGAGAAGCTGTGCTGGGAATTTTCCTGCAGAGAGTTCCCATAGGAGATGACTGAGGCTTCCTGACTCCAGCCAGGATGGAGATGCTGTGGGAAACAGCAGATCCCAAATGCTGGTTCAATTAACTTTGCCAGTGGAGACATCCCCCAGAGCATCTTCATCCTGATGAACACATGGATATGGGAGAGGACAACTTGCCCAGTGGATTTTATGGTGAACAAACATCTACACACAAGATAAAGCTCCCTGAAAGTCATGAGGAAAGCTATGAATCTTTGCATTGAAAGAGGTCAAAAAAAGTCTGGATGTTTCTCCTCCCTCTGATTGCTGTTCACTCACTGTGAATCTTATGGAAATGGTGTTGAGTGAAATGGAGATTTCCTGAAAACACTAAAAAGGTGTTGATGGAGCCAAGTACCCCTGAGCATTGCTCTGCCTGAATTCATTTCAAAGCAAGCATTCCCAGAGCTGCTGCAATGCCAGGTAAAGGCAGAGCCCATTCCTCAATGCCACCTTAAGAAAACAAGCGAAGACATCTCTGAAATAAATCCAGTTTGGCCTGAGCTGTACCTCTGTGTAAAGGCAGTTCTGGCCATCCAGAGCAGCACATCGTGCCGTGGGTGTAAGAGCAAGAGGCAGTGAGCAAATGGCAGAGTTTAACCAGAAAATTACAGTAGTAACCTATTTGTGGCACCTCCCTCACATCTTCAGATTGCTGCAAGCTGGAAGAACCAGGTGTCCCTGCCCAGGGCAGGGAGTTGGGACTGGATGATCTCTAAGGTCCATTTCAACCTCTTAACAATCTATGAATCTATGAACTGTCCCAGGCTGAGCACATACACAACTCATTCTTGCAAACTCCACCCGAGTGTGACCATTGCTCCTATCCTCCTTGACAGGGGAAATTAGAGAAAGCTCTTTTAGCAGAAGTTGAATCAACAGGGACATCATATTGTGGCTGCACAGCCCCTCACATCCAGCTGCTCTGGTCCCCTGCAGTGTGTCCCACCCCATCCCTGCTCAGGCATGAGGATCCTTTGGGCTCTGGTTTGCCCAAGTGCCGACACACCACAAAGATCACATTGCAATTCTTTCTTGGAACTATTTCATGGAATGATTTCCTGGTGGTGCACAGCCTTATCAGCCTCTCCAACAAGCACTCCAGCCTTCAGCATTAATCTTGGAATTCTCTGCATCTTCCAAGTTCTTGTCCACAGGAGGTTTCCCTTTTTCCCCTCTGCAGTGACTGCTGGGGATGGATTAAGAAAAATACAAGCAGCACTTCATGGTAAATTCCCTTTCTTTGCTTGACAGCTGGTTTGAATGTCTTACAGGATTGACTAAAACATCAGTTCCATATTCCAAAAGAGCCTCAGCTTTTCCAAAAGGCTTTGGCTCCTCCACAAGAAGTTCAGCTGCTGATATTCCCTCCCTTAATTCTTCCCCAAACATGCAGAATCTCTGACAACCATTTGTTTAAATTACTTACATGACTTGCTGGTTTAATCTTTTTTCTTTTTTTTTCCTCCTATTAATCTGTGACAAACCATGGAATTTAATATTTTTTACCATGACTAATGTATGAAATTTGTTAGCTTTGTCTGTAATTTACAGAGAGCCCTGAATAATTGAGCCTTTAAGTTGAAAGGCTTAGATTTTGTTATTCTAGCTGTGATTGCTTGTAATGGTTTGAAGAACCTGAGGGGTTTTAGTGATGGGTACCAATAGAAAACACCAAACCTGATCTCAGCCCTCCTCATCTTCCTCTGTTTGCCTCCAATTATCATTGAGGGGATGAAAGACAATAAATAAGAGACAACATGGGCAGGGGGAAGAACCAGGGAATTAATGTGCTGCAAGGACTGCAGGAGGGGAGAGTTTCTAGCACCTCTGCTGTCAAATCTCAGCCTGGTCATTCTTCAGCCTGTTTAATACATTAATGCATTAGAGTTAGCCACAGATGTGCTTCAAAAATACTAATGCTGACAAAAAATAAACAGTCCATTTTTCAGCAGTCTGGAAAAGTCTCCAGTCCTACTGTCCCAGAGTTTATCACAACCATGAAGCTGAGCTCAGTGAAGCTGTAAGGAATGTGATTCAGACATCACTTGCTCACAGAGGTGCTTCAAAAATAAGAATGACACCAAGAAGTATAGAGAAGTAGTCCATTTTTTGCAACCTGCGGAAATCTCCAGTCTTAACACAGATAGACTTGAGGACAGTAGTTATCACAACCACAAAACTCTATGAGTTCAGTAAAGCTCTATCAACTAGAATTCCTCAGAGGACTTGCATGGAGAAGGTGGTGCACCTTTACAAGAGGAAGCCACACTTTTTCCAGGTCATCTCTACCAAAGACACAGACAGCAGTGACATTAGCACATTGCCACGTGAAGCAGAAGAGACACAGTGAACCCGCTGTCTCCAACCATTGCCCAAGCTTTGGTAGCTGAATGAAAGGGCAGGACCTCACCTCTCCACACTGTTCCAAGCTTTATCTACTCTGCTAGAGAGCTGCAAGGAATTAGACTCTGAAACCACTTGCTCACAGACCCATAACTACACAGTAATTGCTCAAAGGACAATCCCTTGAGGACCAACCCTTAAACTCCACATGGCAGGGCAAGACTAAAGACAAGGAGCATCCTGGTGACCACTGAAATGCAATGTGAGCTGGAGAGATCCCTCCTTCTCATCTGGGAGATAGGAAAGAGCACCAAGAAACTGCTGCTGCACATAAACATTGGCAAATAGGTCTTAGGAGGAGGCAGAATACAAAGTGATCTAATGGTACATTAGCCCTAAAGCAGAGAGAATGGTGTAGCCCTGAATGCCTTCACACAAGGATGTTATATATATATTCCTCAGGTCATGTTATTTCTTTTAAATATTAATCAGAAAAATTGGAAAGCTTTATTATAAAGATGACAAATGCTGCTGTGCCTCGAGGAAAGGTTGTGCACAGGATGTGCAAACTCCTACTTATTTGATTCAACATGGTGACTGTGGGCTGCACTTTTAATGAGGGAAATAAACCATCCTCTTAATTGGCTATAAAAGGATGTGCAGCACAGACTTACTGAAACATTAGGCTGCATAGTTAGGACCTGCTTTGTAACAATGCCTCATTTTTAGTAATATTAGTTTTATTGGTTGGGAAATCTATGAGTTTATCTATGTGATAGGAACAAAAGGCCTTTTTTTTTGCCCCCTTTGTTTTTTAGAGGGAGAAAGAAAGAAGGAAGTTATATTCTACACAGGGTAAATTGAAAACATCAGTGTACCCTACAGAGGAATAGCACTTGAACATGATTTATACATGGGAACAGAACTGTTGCCAAAAAGCATAGGTGACCTCTCCCTACCCTATATTAATAATTACAGCATGGAGATGGAAGTATGATATGCAGGACACTCCTCTCTGCTACAAAAAAATAGAAGGAGTGGTTTAGATGCATAGAAAAGAGGCAAATCTGCCTAGTAAGTGTTGACAGGCATCACATCTCATGCAATGGAGAACACATTACTGGCATTTCCCCAAAACTCAGGTTTTAGTCCAACTGCTCATTCTATTTATTCTTCATTTTTTGGTAATTAAGACAGAACATGCTCTGAACACCCTTTCTGGGCAGGCTGCAGTGAGCACAGAGCACCTCTCTGAACCCCCTGTGTAATACCAGCTATGGGAAGGGGCAGAGCTGAGCACTTGGTGATGATCCCTGAAGCACAGGCAGAGGGGTCTGGGGTCACTCTAGGGGGTTTTATGCTCCTTAACAGGTCTCTCCACCCATCAGGTTAAGGCCATTGGCCCTACATGAGTTTCATCATTAAATTAAGCATAACATTCATCAGAAAATCATGGAGAATGAAAATGGCAATTTTATATGGATGTCTCTTATTTTAAAGCATCTTCTCTGCCCTAACCCCTGCCCAAGTTTAAGCTCATCCTTTAAAAAGTCTATCTAAAGCTTTCCTTTAAATGATTACAGTTGTGACACCCAAAAAGGGAGGAGAATCCATGCAGGATCCTCGGGTTGCTGTGGCTGCTGCCCCAAGACATTAGCCTCGAGGTGTAATTGAACAAGTAAAGCCAAAAGGCTCCTCTGGAATAGAGTGCAGAAGAAATTCCAGAACACATTAGCAAAAGCTGCTTCAGTTTACAAATTCAGGCTGAAACCTGTTAGTGATTGTGTTAATAGGAGATTTTTTAAAGCACCAGAAATTACAATGTGAAAGTTGACATATGATAGAACTTCCTGGATTAAACAGTCCTGATAACTTCCCCCCCAGAATACAAGGTAGGAAGAATTTCTTCTTCCAACCTCCACAGTTGATTTTCCAGATTTTCATATCCTAAAGTCTTATTAAATGCTGATGCAGAAGGAACATAGATCCACTCTGTGCTAACTCCTTTCTTTATGCACCTCCAGGCAGTGGCTCTGGACACAGCACAGGTGAGGAACTAAATCCAGCTGCACTGAGGAGGTTGACTAGAGCAGACACTTTTTTTTTTTTTTTCCTCCTAAATGCCAGGCTTAAACTCTCCTCCTTTAGGGCTGAGAACTCTGAAAGGACTGGGGAGAAGAAATCTGAGCCCCACAATTAATTAAGGTCTTGACTTGATATCAAACCTACTGGCAGACACCAGGCAGCATCTTCGTATCAGGTAGGATGAAGCAGAACTGGACTGCACTGATTTAAAACTATTCTCTTTTTCTAAGGTGAGTTTTGTTTCCCATCGAACCTTTCAGGCCCTGGCAAATATAAAACTAAAGCAGGAAGCATAAGTTTAAATTATGTCAGGCAAGATCAGACAGTGCCTGGAGCAGACAGGCTCTCTGCAGGTCCTGGCTGAGATGTTGGGAGCCTTCTGGGACAGGAGATGGGAACAGCAAGCAGAGCTGAACAACAGGAGCAGCAAATAACACAGCTCCCTGGGCTGGGGTTCACACTGAGCCTGCCTGGAGGGGCATCCCATCACTGCTTTTCCTGATTAACCAACACTTGCACTGCTGGAAGGGCAGGAACCTGATGGAACAGCAGGAGCACTGATGCCTGAAGAACAGCTGTGAGTGGTATGGAAAATATAGGGAATAGCTCCTTAGGATGACCTCTGGCTTCTCCAGATAATGGAAATGACCAGTTCTGCATCATAACATGTAGATTCCAGTAACATAACAGGATTAGACACCTGAAATTAGGTGAGAGAGCTCTATTTTCTAGCAGTAGCTATTTTGATGGCCTGGTGGGGCATCCCACCAACGCTATTCCAGATTAACCAAAATGCAAATGCACTATTGGAGTGGCAGGAACCTCATGGAATGGCAGGAGCACTGACGCTTGGAAAAATAACTCTGTGCTGTAGAATTACAAAGAGGAGTTCCTTAGGATGACCTCTGGCTTCGTCAGACAGTGGAAATTACCAGCTCTGCATCATAACATGCACATTCCAGAAATCCAACAGGACTAGACACCTGAAATTAGGAGAGTATTTTTGCAAGCCCAGTTCCAGCAGCAGCGACTTAGGTCCTAGCTCATTGCTAAAATCAACACTCAGGTCCACTTTATCCTATTTCCAGCAATTATAGCTACTTCAAATAGGGAATTTTAATTCAAGAAGTAGAATAAATGTCATTGCTGGAACATGCACATTGCTGTAATCTAATGTGAGTAAGAAGTCACTTGAGATGGAGAAACCCAACAGCCCCTTTAGGGCTAGTGCCATAGCAGAGGCAACAAAAGGGAAACCCTCGTTAATCCATTGGAAATATCATGTTAATAAATGAAAATGAGATAATGACTTTTGTGGCTAACTGAATCTTGTCTAAAGCCTCTTATGAGCTTCATGTGTCTCAATTAGGGACTGTGTTACAAGGTATAAAGAGAAAAAAAACTCAGCTGCAGGCTGAGCACAATAAAAAACAAAGTTAAATAAGGAAATGTACTTGGTATTATTATGATTATTGCAACCCTCCTGCCTGACCTAGAAGTGGCTGATGGTACAGATCCACCCTGAGCTCCCATTACAGCTTTTAATTGGTATTTCAGGAGCTGTTCTGGCAATGCAAGAAACGACAGAGCTTTGCTTTTCTCCTTCATATTGAAGGTCACGAAGTCAAAGTCCATTTACTCTAGCTGATTCCACACCACACACCTTCCCACGGATAAACTGGTGTGCTCCAACCCCAATAGCCAAGCCACAACCATCCTCCTGCAATGAAAAATCAGCACAAACCCCTCTGGGAACCACAAGCCAGAGGAGTGGGCTGAGCATCCCATTGGGCAGTAGAAAGCACCCCCAGATTTCAGCACCTGGGCAGGGAAGGAGCAATCTGGGCACAGCAGGCTATTCCTTGCAGACTGGATGGTGTTTCAGTCTGTGATGCATAATTCTATCACAAGTAAACACACCTCAGTGTTTCAGTTGTCTGAAGTTCTGGGGGAAGCAAATATTTGACTCTGAAACAGAATTTCTCTGCTTTAAGAAGTTAAGAACCACCTAAAAAGGTGCTGTGTGTTAACCTTCATTAGTTTATAACCTCCTAGAGTGTCATCTGACTTGTCCTTCTACGTACAGATATTTGCTAAAAACTCTACTCTTAATTGAGATTGTTCATTAAGACATTTAAAACTTCTACACCCTCATTATCTGGTAAGTAACATTCAAAAATGAGAGATTGAAAAAGACAACAAAAGCAAGGACAAACCATCAGCAACTAGTGGAAATGGTGTAGTCACCAACCCTGGAAGGATTTAAAAGCCATGGAGACGTGACACTTGAGGACATGGGTTACTGGTGGCCTTGGAGAACAGTTGGACTCAACGGTCTTAAAGATCTGTTCCAACAGAAATGATTTTTATGATTCTAAATACCTGAATTTGTCAAACCTTTTGCCTAAATATCACTTCTCCAAAATTCAATTAGGTTCTTGATTTCCATTATTTCTGTTGTTTCTTCTTTCTGTTGAGGTATTTTTGGTTGGCTTTTTTTTTTTCAGTCACAAAATGGTAACTCTTTAGGAGTTCAGTTATTCTAAGTTCATTTGGTATTCATGGAAATAGCAGCGATTCTAATGAATTCATTTGATATTCATGTGCATGTCACATGTGCTTCAGTGTCAGAGCTGTTGTCACTCAGCACTCATTAGTCTGAGCTCTGCTCTGGTGGTGGCTGAACCTACTCAGGTCCTTCACACGGACCAAGGACAGCACAGATAGATGCTCCCACCTCTACCCACTCTCTCTCACTTAGGACAAAGTTTTAACACAATATAATTAAATAAAACCCCAATTTCTCTCAGAAGGGTTTTGCAGTTAGTTTGAAAACTGCTTCATTTCCCTTCTGCTTCTCAGCCCTGTGCAGTTCTAGAGACACTCAGAAGTTACTACAGAAGAAGAATGTATAACTTAACATATTCACTTCATGTTCCTCTGCTTTGCTTTTCCACCACAAGGCTTCAGTGGGATAATTTGCTTCTGAAACACTAAACCTGCCAGAATTTCAGGACTAACTTCTCATCTGAAGGGCTGTTTGTGTGTGCCAGACCTGTGATATTGCTGTGGAGAAGAGAGTCCTCAAATCCCCCAACCCTCTTTGAATGGAAACACCCCAAGCCACCACAATCTTGCATATTTTTCCCCCAAGATTAAAACCAGGGATGATCCAAAGGCCTGAGGGGAGAGAAGTGCTCAGGTCACACCATTCAATGGGATTTATTGCCCTGAACCATTTTGGCCCCTCTCAAATCCTCCACTCTATAACCACGACCACAAACTTCAGGAGGTGTGATGTAGTGGGAGCCATCAGCATCACTTAAAACACAAAATGAGCATGGCTTAGGTCACATGTTCCTCAAAAAGTCTAATATATACATCCCTAGAAGAGCCAGCTCTAGTCACCTTAATCCTGAATCAACACTGCCTGTGTAAGTCCAGGCTTGCTGCAGCCTGTGCCTCATCCTCTGAGGCTCCCTCCTGCTTAAAGCTGGATGCAGGAGCCTTAGTGGATTTGGGCTGCATTGCATATCACCAGGATAAAATCCTGGCTCTGCTTTTTGAGGACTTAAAAAACATCACTAAGGCTTTACTTCCTACCAGTCTCTAACCTCCCACAGGCATCAGCCTCTCCAGTGGTGGAGCAGCTACTGGGAGCCCCTGCTAGGCATCCAAGAAGGCCCCTCAAAACCACACAATGTTGAGGGATTGGAGACTGTGACCAGAAGATGAGGTGATCTGCCTTTCAGCCAAAATTTTTCTTATTCTGGAGCTGCTTCATCATAAACACCTCATGTACCTTCTGTGGGTACTTCATCTATCTAAAGGGCAAATGTTTACCCACAATAGACCTTGCTCTTAAGTTTTTAAGTCTCCCTTTTAGAGGCTGCACTCACATGGAAAGAGATAAAGTGCCAAATTTGCTGTATTGATGCTCCTCAAGCAAAGAAAACTTCACCTCACTCACTGTGGCAGATGAACACACGTGACAGTGGAGCTCTGTGTCCACAGCAGGGACCTACATCTCCAAACTGTGGCTACATCACTCAAGAACTGAGATTTGCTCCTACTCCAAACCTCTTCATGGTTCTTCAGTAGAGTAATGGAGCTGCACAGACTCCAACACTTCATAAACCCAGTCATGTCAGCAGGGTTAAAAACCTAATTAAAATGCTCCTGGTTGCATTTTGGTGCTTCCCCCCAGCCCCAACTTGCAGCTAGGATAAAATTCTACAAGCTGATGTTGTCTCAGTTGAAAGATTGAGATCAATTTCAGCTCAATCCAGGAAAACAAGCAGATTCAGCATTCCTCTGCCCAAACATGTGCCCTCCTTGGGTTTTAGACTTAGCATCTCCTCAAAACACTTAAAACTGCATTAATTGACTACTTGCTCAGAGTCTGAAAGCAAGATCAGGCCAAATATCAATACAGGGAGACATGGCTTGAAATACACATGTTGCACATCTACACCAAAACATCCCTTTGTATTGCTCTGCTGCTCCCAGTGAGTGCACAGCAACAATTTGCATCGAGCTCACTGAGCTTCCCTGCACAAGTCAATTCAGATCAATAGCAAAAGGCTTTTACAAAGAAAACAAGTGTTGTGTGGAAAAATAGCTCAGGCAGCAGGAAGGCTTCACAGTTGGGGTTGGCAAATCAACACACTTTTATCTGGAGTGATGAAAAAAGAGCCTGTCAGGTTTAAATTGTGAACCAATTCCTGCCACATTCAGTGGGTTAGAGGCACTTGGGGCTTGATTAGGCAGGTCACAGCACCCTGGGCATGAGGATAAGGCACTGGCACAGCTCAAACCTGGGAGAAAATACACATGTAGGAAGCAGGTGCAGCAACTCCATCACCTGACATCACTTTAGAGGGCTGAGATGAAACCTTATTGACCCAAACAGGACTTTAAAAGGGAGATTGGAGTAGCCTCACAGTGAATTTGGCATTATCTTGATGAACTGAGAGTTCCATCTGGTTTGGTGGTTATGGAATGATGCAGGATAAAAAGGGTCACAACTGACTCACTACTCGAATTGTGAGGGTGAATTATGGACTGAAAGAGTTCTCACTTTTTTTTTCCTGAATAGCAGCTATTAATGACTCATTCCTGAAGGCAACATGGGAAGATGCAGACAAACAAGAAGCAGGTTAAAGGAGAAACATGGTTTCATTGACACAACAGTTCTGGGAAGAGACTGGAATTGTTCCAGCTAATATCAGCTCCAGTTTTTGTTCCTGTTAGTAACTTGAAGTGCTGAAATAATAGTTTTTGTTTAGCTCTATTAGAAAGTTGTCAGAATTAACAAAAGAGGGGGAAAAAGTGACAGGGAAGTAGCAAAGCAGCAGCTCTGAAAAGAAAGGCACCAGAGCAGTGAGATAGAACACTTACAGCTTGGATCTTGGCCCTATGAAGAGAATTGGAGCATCCCAGACTGGTTTGGCTTGGGAGGACCTTAGAGATCATCTAGCCCAACCTCTGCCATGGGCAGGGACACCTTCCACTGGACCAGGGTGCTCAGAGCTCCATCCAGCCTGGCCTGGAACACTCCTAGGGATGGAGCAGCCACAACCTCTCTGGGTAAATAGGTGTTGGATCACTGTTTTTCCCAGTGTTATAATATTTCCTCTTTTGGGTCTAATAAAAATCCCCAAAAGACCTTCCCCTTAGTGCTTTAGGGTCATCACTCCCAACCAAACCCATGAAGAGCAGAAATACACACAAATCAAACCAACAAATGGGTATGAACAATTTCAAACCTTTTCTTCCTTCCCACTGGGTGAGAGTTTTATGTACAGGTTCCAACTGAGTCTTATTTTAGCCATGTTAATGTTCCAAATGTTTGCAATATGGAAGGAAAAAAACACCACGGTTTAGTGAGTGGATTTGAATAGCACTAAGAAAATGTGAGTGGCTTCATGCTCACACAATCTGCTGGAAAAAGGGATTTTTTAGAGCAGAGGAGGCTGTTGTGCTTGCCTGTTCTGGCTCACATCACATCACCAGTGTCACTGAGCATGAGGCAACAGTGGTATTCTATTTTTGTGCATGAAGTTCAGCACACATCGGTTAAGAGAACACACATGCAGCTCCCACTACTCAAAAAATTTCTGTACTGCCTCTATTTTCTCCTCTTATTTCTCCATTAATTACTACAATTAGCCTTACAATTAGACTACTTTGCATGTCACACATAGAGCAGAAGTATTTCTGAGCCTGCACTAGAATTAGTCAGATCTCTGCTAGGTAGTTCCTTATAGGTCAGAGCACACAGAGACACATTCCCTTTGCTCAGTGGCATTTCAGGACTGATGCACTTTTCATCTTCCTCTGTTTACACAAGCCTGGGAAGCCCAGACCTGGCACATGTCATTCTTGCAACACTGACTTCATACTACTGTTGTCTCAACCAGAATCCTTCAGTATTGGGAATTTTTAGGATAAAAATCCCATTGTAAATATTATAGGGTCATCTGGGTTTGGATTGTTTTAGTGTTTGGGGTTTTTGTGTTTTTTTTATTTATTTCTCCCCTCTCATTTTATTCTGTTTTCCTACTGATACCATGAATTTGGGGGATTTTATTTACCACTCAGTTGGGAGACAAAGGAAAAAGGGCTCTGGGAATGATGCAGATGTGCCAAGCAGCAGAGGATGCAGGTTGTAAGACAAGATAACTCCTCTGGCCTTTCCTCCTGTCCCCTAGGCAGCTCATGCAGACGAGGAAGGCACCACCTACCCACTGACCCACCACCCCGCTGCACACTCAGCCCTTCCTTGCATGGCTTAGTAGTTAAATTATTTGGCCTTTAACTACATAACCAGACAAGATATGGGTTATAATTAAAAGGACAGAGCTGATTTCTGCCCCCACCCCAAGCTCCATTAATGCCTCCCTGTTTTTCAGCACACTCAGACAGCAATGCAAGAAACTCCTTTTTCATCCTGCATCAGCAATTAAACAGCTTCTTTCACCCTGCCTGAATCAAACATCTATATTCCTATTTCAGGTGCTTTCCCCCCCCCCCATATACTCTTATTACATACATTCTGGGATTCTGAGTGAGTGTAGAAAGTTTCTCTCTAGTTCATCTCCTCTCAAATTCTTCCCCAGCATCTTGAAATCTTCAGCTCAGATAATCTTTTAAACAGCTTGTTTCCCCCCCCACAAGTGAGTACATAGCCAGGTTTCCCAGGCTTTCTGCATGGAGGAGCTTCACAAGTCCTTCTGATTCCTGTTGTCCTCTGCCCTTTGCAATCCCCAGGATGTCCATTTGATGCTGCAGTGTCCTACCTGGGGCAGAGCAGCCTGCAGAGCTCCAGGTAAGTACTTTACAATATGCCAGATTCAACTCATATCTTCACAGTTCATCCTTCCATGGGTTTAACTTCTGCTTTGCATTAGTACTACAACCCTTTCTCACCCAGAGCTCTGCAAAATATATCTGTGGGGTGTATATTCCCACAATTTACAGCTCCAAGTGTAAAAATGTAGTGGTTCTGTCTCAAGGTGATGGACTATTCCCTTCCCCAACCTTGGGCAGAAGTTCTCTGCAAATTTAATCCATCATCACCACTTTATTCACCTCACTGGATGCCACCTTTACTCAAGGTTTTCCAGAGGATGCACAGAGCTATAGTTTAACCCTCAGTATTACAGAATCATTTAGGCTGGAAAACAACTCCAAGATCATTGAGTCCAACCTTTGACTCATCACCACTTTGTCAACTAGATGACAACACTAAGTGCCACATCCAGTTGTTTCTTGAACACCTCCAGGGATGATGACTCCACCACCTCCCTGGGCAGCACATTCCAATGTTTAACAACCGTTTCCATGAAGGATGATTGAATTAGTTGGAGACTTGTTCTGCCTCCTGTTACACCTCTCATTCCTCCCTCTTGCACCAGCATCACTCTAACCACACCCAGTTGCCTGAGCAATCCTTTCTCACCAGTGCCAAGAGCCAAAGGACAGGATTAGGCCCAACACTCAATCCATGCCTGCTTTCCACGTTATCTCCCTAAAAACACCCCCTGATTTGTCAGACAGGATTTACCCTCCATGAACCCATGCTGACTAGTTCATTTCTCCAGATGTTTTGTGATCTCATCCTTTATTAATGTTTCTAGAGCTTTGCCTAGCACCAAGGTCAGCTGTATTAGGCTGTTATATCCTGGCTGGGTTTCCTAGTCCTTTTTCCCCCCCCTCCTTCCTCCAAACTGAGGTTGGATTTGCTTCTCTCTAGTCCCTTGGTGTCTTCCTTGTCTCAAAGGAGCCAAGATAAAAACTTTCATTGATTGAACTAGTAATCTCTACAGTGATCTTGTTAAAGATTCCCAAGTACCTAACTCCTACTACCTTGGAGCTTCCAGGGATTTTCACTTAGACAAGATTTATTCTACTACAAAATTATCATAGCCAGAAACTTTACTTCTGTTCAACCTTGTGAAGACTCAGGAGAGAGATACATTCAGGGAGAGGTTTTCAAAGGGAGTTTGGGGATTTGGGTGCTCAGTTCCCATTGCAATTCTTAGGACAGAAGCTTCCAAACATCCCAAAGAGTTTAGAAAATATAACCTAAATATTAAACCTACTAAACCTGTATATAACCTATTAAAATCATATAACTGAGCAGGGTATGGTCGCTGATGAAGTCCAAGAACCCAGAGGTGGCAGAGGATAAGATGTCCAGCTCACATCCCAAGCACCCACTGTCCCCAGTCTGCTGCCTGTCTCGTAGTGAGGAAGATTCAATTATTTGTTTATTCTTCCAAACCAAACGAAAACTCCATCAGACTTGCAAGTATAACTCTGTACTTTCAGGACTTGCTCCTTCTGGAGTCTTCTGCCATCCTTCCATGAAGCTTTTATCATCAAATAAAACACTATGGTCTTTCAGGTCCCTTCCAGGCCAAACCTTTCTAGGATTCAACCAGACTTTATTTTCCCTCCCTCCATTTGGTGCAGAGAAGTGATGAAGCAGGAGCAGAGGGGAGATAACCAAGGTGAGGAGCACTAGAGTAGGTCTCACTATCAAATCCCAATGCAAATCGTAGAATCATCAAGGTTGGAAGTGACCTCTAATCTCATTAAGTACAAATGGGGGAATATCATCCACCTGCAATGCTTCCCTCTGTGCCCAGGCACTCCTTCCAACCTGAGAAACCAGGAAAATCACCAGGTGAGGACCTCATCTCTTCAAAAACCTTCACACCCAGCTGCTTACCCACAACTCCTCCAGCTCCCACCAGAACTAGTGAAACAGCTTCACTGCTTGGTATTTACATTCAAGTTTCAAACAACATATGCTGGGGAAGGTATAAATTGACATTCCAGAGGTTTGTGGCTTGAATCTGGATTTTTACCTTATGAATGTTAGGCTCCACTCATCATTAGTTATTTCAACTTACAAAAAAAACCCAAAGGAAAAATATCTAAGAGTCATTATTTTCCTGGAGGTCTGAGTTGTTTGTCAGAGTTTGTCTCCAATGACACCAACTCAGAGTTTAGAGGCTGCAGGATATTAATATTAACAATGTAAATAACAACCAATTCTTCAGAGGGCAAAGGAACTTGTCTCCAATTTTCAAAGGCTATGCTTTACTTAACTAAGGCTAATTAGCTGTGATCTTCATATAAGCAACAAAGAAAAAAAACAACCAACCCTGCATTTGCTTTTACATTTTTAAATAGCAGGAAAAAAATTTCCTATTTAGCCAAAATAGACTTTTAGGATCAGTACCAAGTTCAAGTGTGTACAAATTACTGTCCCCAAGATTATTTTGCTTGTACAGAGTATTTTAGAGTTTGTTGTTTGCAAAATATCCTAAGCTCTTATCTAGCCAGTACTGGAGATTTCCTTCTCAGAAATGCATTTATCATAGAACCATCAAGGCTGGAGAAGAATTCTAAAAATCGCTGAGTCCAACCATTAATCTGTCACTGCTGGGACCCCCTAAATCCTAAACCAGTGTCAGATCCAGATACCTCTTAAACACCTCCAGGGATGGTGACTCCACCACCTCTCTGGGCAATATCCCAGGGCCTGAACATCCTAAGAGGGGGAAAAAAATGGTTCCTAACATCTTGTCTGCATCTCCTCAGTCCTGGCTTGTAGATACTACTACTGGTTGCTTCTTCTTTCTCTACATATTGTTCTGTGCACTCCTTATAAGAAACTCTGATGTATAGACATCCCAACATCTTCCAGAACAAAGTATAAAGCATCTCCCTGTGAAATGTGCTCCCCTGATTCGTGTCAATACAGAGCAATGTTAGAATCTATCTACCTCAATATTGTTTTGTTAATCTAAGTCTTGTATTATTTGTGATACTGCTTATTTGGAATTGGAAGCTGTTATGACACATAGTCAAGCTGATGCCGAGAAAAGCTGGAAAAGAACTACTCAGACTTGCATCTCTGAGTAGCAGGTATTTGTTTATTCAGCGCTGGGCACAAGGGAGATCGCTCCACCAAACTTGTGCAACCAGGGACAAAAACTTCACAGTTGTCGTGGTTTAACCACAGCAGCAGCCAAGAACCACACAGCCACTCACTCCCCCACCCACAGGATGGGGGAGCGAATC
>NW_008654103.1:0-7427 GCF_000695815.1 Acanthisitta chloris | reverse complement strand
TCTTGGAAGTCTTTTCCAGCCTGGTTGCTTCTAAGATTCTATGATTCATTCATTACAATAAAATGAAAATAAAAGATCTAAATGAACTGTTACAAAACTTACATAAATTTCCACTTTTTCTCATTACCTTAAATATTTTCACTGTAGTAGACCTAATGTAGATCTGCTTGACTTGGCATCAAGGTCTAGACCTGCAAGTCTGAATTTAATTTTAAATCAAACCTGAAATTTAGTCTTCCCTAACAACTTATGCAAACAAACCTTCTATTGAAGATATTCTTTTATTCATGGAGTGAAGAATCTGTTAAAAGGGGGAAAAAAAAGCCTTAATTGCATATTTCTGCAAAACACTTAAACCTATTTATGTTTTTGTTAGTATAAGGAGTACAGACAGAATGTTTCATACAACTCTCTATTATGACATTTATGAAAGCTTCAGAGCTTCAAGTAGTTGAGATAAATTTGAAGTGGAATTGTGAATTAAAAGCCTGTGAACTTTGGAAGTTTTATTTCAAACAAGCTGAAGGTATATACAGTTTTTTTACTCCTTTATTTATTAATGTCACCTCTAGAGAAAGTCTCTTTATCTGTGGATTTTTTAAATATATTGTGATCAAGTATACAACTTTCATTAAACCTATTCAAAACACATGTATTGTAGTTTATGCAATAAAAAAAGCAGAGTGGAATTCACAGACAACATACATGTCCCTCATTAGTCCAGGGAATTTGCAATTTCAAAGCTGTCCCCATTAACAAGCAATACACAGAAGCAAATTATGGAACACTTGTAATCTCCCATCTGCATGTACCTGTCACTGCACATGCATAATAGCCAATTCCACAGGATCTGCAGAAGGACACACTGATGCAGCCAGAATTAAGTCATCAGGAAAGAGACAGCAACACATTTACACAAGTAATAATTCTGAGCTAATTTATAAAACTATCATTAGATGTTTGAAATATTTCAGGATAAACACCGAGTCCTCAGAATGTTGAAGAACACAGATATAATTGTCTGAGTTGACAAAGTTCAAAGGGACAACGAGTTATAAGGTTAGTATTTACAACACATGCAGTACTAGATGGAATTATGACAACTAATGAATCATTCATACATCTTACAGGGTTTAGAGAAGATACATGGCTGGGGTGATGCCTAAAGATGCTTCCATAGTGTCTGATACACCCTTTTTTTAGTCTCAGGCAACTTCATTTTCTCAGTTAGAATCATAGGATTCTGCTGAATTTTAATTTCAAACCACAGGGCCTATATTACTTCTGAATCTGTCTGTGGGACATCATTTAAGACTGTGTCTTTCCACAGGGAGTTTTAGTATCTGCTGTCACTCACAATGATGCTGTCATTCCCACTTCATGCGTGTGAGGCATAATTAGCAGTTCTTAGTAATCTGTATCCTCTGGTCTGTCACCATTCTGCCTTACACTGCACTGTTTTCCTTTTACAGTTGACTGCAAAAGCAACTGCAAAAGAGAGGAATTAACTTTGTGCATTGGGTGTAGACTTTCCTACCAGTGAGACACTCAGAAAATGACTATATGCATTGCAGCTCCTTCCTCTGCCAAGAATCTACAGTGTGAGTTTGTGAGACCACTGAAAATAATTATAAATAATCTCTTGTTTACTGACAGGATAATTCCTTTGCAAAATAATATGCAAAGGCAATTGTCAATCAATGCTAGCCACATGTCTGCATAAAGAGATGTTCAAGGCAGAGGTAAAGCTTGCATGACTTTAAAAGTTTGATCCATGCTTGGAATCATAGAATCATCAAGGTTGGAGAAGACCTCTAAGATCATTGAATCCAATCATTAGTCTGTCATTGCTGGAACCCCTAAACCCTAAACCAGATCCTCCAGTGTCAGATCCAGATGTCTCTTAAACACTTCTAGGGATGGTGACTCCACCACCTCCCTGGGCAATCTATTCCAGTGCTTGAACAGCCTAATAGGGAAAACATTTCTTCTAACATCTAATCTGACTCTCCCCTGTCTCAGTTTATGACCATTCCCTCTAGTCCTCTCCCTGCAGCCATGGCAGGAGAGAACATGCACCACTTCTCTCCAACCCTGTCCGGGAGTTGTAGAGAGCCATGAGGTCACTCCTGAGCCTCTTCTCAAGGCTAACCAAGCCCAGCTCCATCAGCCCTTCCTCACAGGACATGTTTTTCAGACCTTTTCTAAGCCTTGCTGCCCTTGGCTGGACTCACTCCAGTGCCTCAATATTCTTTTGAAATTGAGGAGCCCAAAACTGAACACAGCACTGAGGTGTGACCTCTCCAGTGCTGTGTCCAGGGAGATGATCACTGCTCTAGTCCTGCTGGACACACTGTTCTTGATCCAGGCCAAGTTGCCCTTGGCCTCCTTGGCCACCTGTGCACACTGTTGGCTCCCACTGAGCTGCTGTAACCAGCACTGCCAAGACCCTTTATGATGAACAACTCTCTCCCCACTGCCCCCCCAGCCTGGAGCTGCATGGGGTTGTTGTGTCCCAAGTGCAGGACCAGCACTGAGACTTATTGAATCTCATGCAGTTAAAACATTTAAATTATCTTCATTGAGTTAAGTCATATCATGACCAGTTAGAGAGTTTGATCAAAGTTGCTCTGTATTTAAAAAAGCATTTGTGGACCATGTTTCTTAGAACCATGTCCCTTTTGTGAGGGTTTCTTCAAAGAATGAACTAGCCCTCTGTTGTCAAAATGGAAGAATTATCTTCTGATGACACTTTTTTAAAAAAATCAAGACTTATTAAGAATGCAAAAATATTACATTTCCATTTTATATTGACTATTTCAAGTTTTCATTTAGAACCGATTCTTTGAAACAAAAAAAAAATCGTATTTCAATATGTAGCTCAGAAAACACAATATGCCCAAATCACATTCATATTATTTCTACCTGAGCAACACTTTTTGATCAAATCAAAATTGATTGCTTTCTAATAAAAACTGTTAACATTTTCAATTTTTTTTTCCTAGTCTGGAACAAGTATTAAAAAAAAAAAAAAAGAAAAATGAAAGGTATTAGGGAAAAGGCAGTGCTCAGAAAGATTTACTTTTTCTATTCATATGTAAAATTGATGCCTTGCTAGAGGCAAATTAATTGATTTTATGAGTTATTTTCATCATTTACTGATATACAGTTTCAGCTGCATATCCAGGAGGCTTTTAATATACACTGATGAGGAAATACAGAATGCCTTGTACCAAAATGCAGAAAATGTGAACGTAGCAGAGTTCAGTTTCAAAGCAGTCAAGTCCTATTTACTGTGACTCCCAGGTAAATTTATGCACAGGAAATCAGAGACCTTTGCCACATTTTCTAGCTCGATGCCTCTAAGTGCCTGACTATCTCAGAGATGTGAGAGGGATACTACTTTTGTTAGAGGAACCAATTCTTAGCCTATTTCAGCTCAGCAGTGACCATTTCTATGGGCATGACCACTTCTATGGGCATGACCACATGTAGAATTTGAAGGTGAGAACATAGGTATTTTGACAAGCCTTGTCTGGTAGAAATAATCTTAGCATCACTGAAACCAGCAGAGTGACATCAATTGGTACCAAAACAGAATCTTCCCATAAAACTTTATTTTAAAACATAGATGGTGCTGATATTCTTGGAAAACATTTCTCAAGCTTCACACATTTGTGATTTGTTCTGCACTTTCAGTGACATCTTCTATAATTTTACTGGAAAGGAAGGATAATGTAATCATCCCAAGGCTCAGTGAAGGGATAAGAACTGCAAAGAGCTGCAGGAAGAGGTAAATATGCATGTATATACATGCACATGTATAGGCAATTATGTAAAATTTTTAACAGAGAAATATGTATATATTTTTGTTTAAGCAAAATAATAATTTCTTACCTTGTTTAAGAGGATTAATTTTGAATGTGTGGCTGTCAGAACAAAATACTCCACTTGCACTCATTTCAAGACCATTTGTGGTATTATGCAACATGTCCTCCCTTGGGTTTATATGCAAGAGGTTTTTTTAATACACGTTTTAGAATGCACCTTGGGTTTTGGAAAAAAAAAAAAAGAAATAATTTGGGTACTTGCTCACTATATTAAAAGGTCATATTTGTGACTGGGAAATAAAATTCAGCCTTCGTTTTCTGATTTTCTCTTCCTCCTCAAAGTTTTCTTTTACTCCACTTCTTTTTTAGATATGACAATCCTCCCTTCCCCCTCACCCTGCCCCCTCCTCTCCCCTCACTTGCCTTTAACAGCTCAGGCATTTAACACTCCCTCTGAAGCTAATCAGAGTTTATGTCCCCCCTGAGACACAATGAACTCTCTATGGAGCTCAGAAAGTGCATTCTATTGTTTTTATGTGGCTTTTTTAGACTGCTTCCTGGAGGAAATCCTCAGTCCAATAAATTTCTTAATCACTTTGAAAAACATGTTCCATTTTGTTTTGTTTGGGATGTGTGGGGTTGTTCTGCATTTGGTTTTTTTTTTCCTTGTGAAGGTGTTTAAAGTCCTTGAATTTACCCCTGGACCCAATAGCCATCTTTAATTCTCATTTCTAATCCCTGAACACTCTTAATCAAGCCTTCTGTAGTTTTAATTATTATTCAACATCTTATTTAGGATTAATTTTTTCCTATGGCTGTACAGTGTAGACGGATCATAAAATATCCATTGTATAATCACAAATAAAAGAATAATCCCTCCAACAAAGTTTAGAACAATTTGAACTACCCAGGATTTAAGAGACCTAAGTGATTGGAAATGAGATTTAGAGCTTGGTCAAATGTCCTTAAAGCTAAAACAGATTTTTAAGCATTCTTAGGAAAAAAGTAAATGTTGGGACCAAACATGGAATCTATCAGGTGTGACACACTGTCTCCTATTATGGCCTGTGCAAAGAGCAGCAGAAAAAAAGATCTAAGAACACAGAACAAGAGAGTGTAGAAAAATCTGCATTTATAGTTAGGTAGGTCTCTTCCTGATCTTTGATATCAGAGAAAGCATAAACCCTGAGGGTAAAGTTAAAGATCTCTGCACTAAAATTGTTGTTAAATATAAAAATCCCAGGTACTCTTGTTATCAATCTGTAAATCCATTTTTTGGGGGGTTAACATTATGGCTTCAAAAACTACATTCTCCAGGAAAAGCAAGAGAGCTGGACATGAATTAAAAGCTTAAATTCACCATAAAATCAGCAGTCATGAAAAATGTGCACAAAAATGGAATGTCTCTAAATCTTCTTTTCCACTACAACATGAATGTCACTTTATGAAGGTCATTAGGTAAATTATCATTAGGCTTACGAAATCCAAAGTATCTCACCTGTTCAATAAAATAGTTCCATGGTTTTGAACCCTATACTAAGTTCATTAATCTGTGAGTCATTGTAAAGATGCTTACAAATGAGCACCTTGATGGAACAGCTGAAGAGGGGAAAAAGATGAATTCAAAAGCAGCAGGTGATGAGCTCATGTTCATCTCAAAAATTAAGGAACATTTATTTCCTATTAACAAGCTTAAGAGACACTTACAACCCTGTACAAAAGGAGCTTTTGGTGAGCCTTAGTACAAAAATGCCTTCTGCAGACTCCTCAGGAAGATTATAGGTGGTCAAGGCCCAAACAAAGGTCAGGATAGTTAAACACAACCCTGGACCATTGCTGCTGTGGTCCAGCTACCTGTTTCCCCACCTAGGCAGCTTACACTGTCAGTAGAGCTTCCCATGGACTGAAAACAGTGTGCACTGCCTGTGCATGGGCTTAGTGCTGTTTTCTTTTTGTTTCAAGAATATTGATATTTCTGG
The DNA here is from genome assembly GCF_000695815.1 of Acanthisitta chloris. Taxonomy (NCBI): domain Eukaryota; kingdom Metazoa; phylum Chordata; class Aves; order Passeriformes; family Acanthisittidae; genus Acanthisitta; species Acanthisitta chloris. The sequence goes on along the minus strand of NW_008654103.1, from coordinate 1,618 downwards.
CAGAGAGAATGCTTCAGACTACAACAGCTCAGCTGCTTTCACCTGCAATGTACTTTTCATGTCTCAGCATCTTTCCTACTCCTTCCTTTTCTACTCTGAGTAGTAGAATGCATTTGGATTTTCTGCATTAGCCTTCTGAGGCACTGGAACAGGTTGCCCAGGGAGGTAGTAGATGTCCCAACCCTGGCAGTGCTCAAAGCCAGGTTGGATGAGCCTTGAGCAACCTGCTCTGGTGGGAGGTGTCCCTGCCCAGGGCAGGAGATTGGAACAAGATGACCTCTAAGGTCCATTCCAACCCTTAAATCTCTATGATTCAATGATCCTACCCTTTATTGGCTTTCCCACAGCTCTCTGAAAAGCAATTCTTGTGTGACTTCCCTTTCAAAACTGCTTTTTGGTGTTTTCCTCACTTTGAATTCATAGAGCCCATTAAACTGCATTGGCTCAAGCCCAGTGACAAAATCATTGGAGAGGAAGGTATTGCTACTTTGAAACAGAAAATCCTTCGGTGTAAATGACTGAGTGTCTTAACACAGTTGATTAGGAAAATATGCTCAGAAATTCTCAGAACACACTTGAAAAAAAGTCTTATCTGTCAAGGGAGGAGGGGGAGGAGAGGCAAAAGAAAGGAATTAAGCCATTCAGAAGAGAGTTTCCTAGCAGGTGGCTTGATTTGTGCCACTTCAGCAAATGGAGAAAAACAAACAAACAAGCAAAAAAACTACAATAGCACTCAAGGTGATTCATTAAGTGATGTTTTCATTAATGTTTGAGGGGGTCATTAAAACGTTCAAATATTGAGAAGTTTTCCACGTATTAGACATCAGCCACTGGATCACACTGGGATATAGCCTAGCATTGCCCTGTGTCTTACTGGGAGTCTGCTTAAAACTGTCCTGTGTTGTCTGTCATCAGTGTTCAGTGTGGGACTTCCTGCAAGTTTTCAAAGACAATAATGAAACCTGGGGATTGTGTCCTTTTGAGCAAGTGAGTCACCAAAACATCACAGATGTTCATTACCATATGAATTTAGCACAATTTCTAAATCCCCAGACCACTGTTATCTCTGAATTTACCCTTTGTAGTGAATGGAGAAAAAATGTTATTTTATTTATCTGAAGACAGCATTGTGATAAGCAAAAAGTGCTGGAAATAATTGTGTGAAATTCAGTGTAGCATTTTTGCTAAAGGAAAGAAAAGAATAATAACTTTATATAATAATTAAAATTATATCATAATTTTAAGTAGAACAAAGAATTGTAATTGCTATTTCTGATACAATATATAATTTATTTCCCTCTCAAGGGAAAAATATAAATCTCATATGAAGGAATAGAGAATACATGAGATATCCCATGTTTTGATGCCATGTGTATGTTCCACTTAGTAGTGAAGTTACTGAGGGTGATGCCTATGCAGTGTTTTGAAGGCACATTTGAGCTCAACCAGAGAGCACCTGAGGTGACCCATTTCCAAACTGAAAACTGCACAGGTGAGACAGGGTCTTGCTGGAGAGGGTGCAGAGCTGTATCAGCAGGTCCACAGAAGAAACTCTATTTGCAAATACCTGCAGAGCAGCCAGGCAGAAAGGGATGGAAGACTCCAGAAACAATTTTAA
>NW_008654102.1:7273-11292 GCF_000695815.1 Acanthisitta chloris | reverse complement strand
ACCCCGCCCGGCCCCGGCCCCTCGGCCTCCGCGCGAACGGGTCCTGGCCGGGCTGGGATGGATTTCCACGGGTGCGTTTAAAGGTACCTTTCGCCTCTCCTGCCTAAGGGGACCAAGGACTAAACCCAATCCTCTTAGACCCGCAGTGACTGCCGAGACGACTCTAGTCCCCGTGGAGAATAGCTCATCTCGGTGGTTAAATGTGTCTGCACCTCTGCTTTGCCTGTCCAGGGCTCTGCTGAAGGCCTTCACTTGCACTTTGCAAGAAGGCTTTCCCTGCATGGGATGCTGAGGGAGAGGAAAGGGTGCAGCTCCCAAGTTTGGAGATGCCAAAGCCTCCTCCATCTGCTCAGCCACCTGAGGATGGAGGCAGCAATGCACAGATCTGGTTTCTTGGTTCCTGCTTCTATGGGAGAAGCCCTGGACTGTGTCAGCATCCCCTCAGAAGACTAAGCTTAGCTGCAAATTGTTTCAAGAAATGTATTGCAAACAAGAAAACTTGATCTCCAGCTGCCTGGGCTGGTGTGCAGGGAGTGGGTAAGGCTTCCTGATATCCCGGACTGTATGAATATTTTATTTGTCTGTGATCAGTTGTTCATGTTTGCTTTTATGGGAACCATACTGAGGATGTAAATACTGGGTACGGTAAGCAGATGTGAGAAGAAAGAGCCTGGTCTAGGCTGTGTTTGAAAGGTGCTGCAGTGCTTAGCTCACGGACTGTTAGCGAGATGTCCCCACACCAGAGCAGTGTGCTCAGCACATCCCCAAGGCTTACTTGTAAGAAGGCAAAGGGAAGGAGGGAAAAGGCAAAAGGGAGGAAGCAAGGAGCTGGTGTTCACAGGGCTCAGACTTTACACTGTGGAATTTACCCTTCTGCTGTTATTCTGGCTGTGCCTGGGAATGCAGAGCAGATGCTACCTTTTTGCCTTGCTCTAAGCCAGACAGCTGGGTCCCAGTGAAAAAAGCTTTCCTGCCTTTGTTTCTCTTTCCTTTAGTGTCATTTATTTTAATACTGGTGTCTCTTGGAGCTGAGTGCTTTCCAGCCCATGTCAGTGGAGCCTGCTGGTGCCCTGGGGAAGTGGGGAGAGGCATGGGATCAGCCTGTAAGATAGCAACAGGCTGTTTGGCTCTTCTTAATAAAGGGAGACTTTTAAAGAGGGTGTTCTGGCAAACTCAGTCCTTGCAGGATGGAACTGTGTGTGAGAACTGCTGGCTCCTGCCAAGGCATTTGACACAAAAGAAAGTGCATGGTGTATTTGGGATTGCAAATATCTCCCAGGCGAGCAAGTAGATGTTCAGCAGCAAGCAAATGGCCCATTGGGTGTCTTGGGAGCTTGTGTGCTCACCTTCTGCAGAGGGCTCTGTGTGCAGCCTGCAGGAGTCCTTTCTGCTAGTGCTCCTGTGCTGGGAGCTCTCTCAGCCACTGTCTGTCCCCTCTATGCAGTTCTCATCCCTGCCTCTTTTTTGCAGCTTGCTGGGCATACAGAGGCTACTGGCAGGTGAGCACAGGACTCCCACTCCAGGCCCAGAGTGCCAACAGTCTGACATGTTTCAGTGCAGGCACTGTCTGCTTGCTTTCCTGCAGCTCGAGCCAAATTTGGGCTTCAGAAATCTTGTGACGGCTGCAGGAGCTCAGTGGAAACCTTCATGGTTGGGAGGTCTTGATCACTGATGTTGCTGATACAGCATCCCCACATGTAGGTCTTCTTGCTCAGCACCTGCTCAGGGCCTTCCAATACCAGCAAGTATCAGAGCTCTCATGGATTTTCCAAGTCATTTTGGTCACAAGCATTGGTTCTTGTCCTACTCCCCTTAGACTTTCCAGCAAGGAGGACCTTGTGAGTACCTGGGCAGGCAAAGTGGCACCGTAATGTGAGTCTCAACAGAAATCACCAGCTGGGGATAACCTCTCTCAGCAGCCTCCTTCTCAGCAGGTGCTGTGCAAGAGGAAGAGAACAGTGGGTCCAGTTCTTCTCTGTGTGAGCAGCAATGAGGTGGAATAACTGTTTCAGTCCATGGGCCATTTTGGTGTGAAAGTGCTGTAAGGCACTTTGAACTGAAAGGAGGTGGGGGAAGAGGTGTCTCATGAGAGTGAAGAGGAAAGGGGAGGGAAGTGAGAGAGAAACTGAATTTAAATGGATTAAGCCTGTCTGTCCAAAATTCTTTGTTTCCTGTCACCTTCCTGGTGTGACTTTCACAGCTGTATTCTGTGTGGCTGAGGACCTGGGTTTAGGTTCCTTGCAAAGTCAGCATGCAGCTTTACACCTCCTGGGCATTTCTTTGAGCAGCTGGAAGAGGGTCCAGGAGCCAAATCCCCAGGACAGAAAGACCCCTTTGATTTCTTTTCTCTAATGTCTTTCCTTCTCTCTCTGTAGGAGATGACCTCATGAATCTGTGTCTCCAGCATCACTGCTCAGTGGGTGACAAATGGGGACACATCCCCAGCAAGCAAGTCTCTGTTCTCACTCTCTTGATTTTGGGATTCCTGGCATCTCATTTTTCTCCTGGGCAGACAAAGTGGGTGTTTATACAGGTGGTGGTAGGTGCAAACAAGGCTGGGGGTCATGTGCAGTGAACTGCCCTCATTAACAGCACTGATCAAGAGTATTTACTGGATTACCCAGTTCTCCTCCTCTACTGGCAGCCCAAGGCATGGGTATGAGGATGGGGCAAAAAGAGGATGTGGAGTGAGAGGAAACTTAGCCTTTGGGGCTGGACTCACAAGTGGAAAGGTAAAGTAATATGTAAAAATGTCTGTTGGTCGGCAAAATGCTTTGCTTCAAAGCTCCTGAGGTTTTTTCCTTAAACGTTCACATGAAAATGGCTGGAACTGTGCAGACTGTCCTGGATCCAAACAGAGCAACTTGAAAATACCAAAGTTTTCCAGACTTCAGCTTAACTCGTGCAGTACGACTGTCTCACTACGAATTTTCAGAAAGTTTTGCTTGATCCACTACTACTTACTTTACATTTAACTTCTTTTGCCTTTAAAACCTCCTTTCCTTGACCTTAATTCTGGGTTGAACCCAGCAATGTCTGACACCAGTCTGACGAGGCTGGGATCTGCCTGATGTACTACTCTTATGAAACCAAGGGGCACGGGTGGAGCAGAGTCCCTAGGCTGGGGCACGACTCCCTGCAGGGCTGCCAGGCACCCACTGCTGCCTCCTCCAACCTAGCAGCAAGGGTGATGGTGGCAGGACCATCCTGTCCCTCACCTTGCAGAGCTGCACTGTGACTCCACAGGAGTCCAGTCCAGGAGGAGATCCCTGGGGGAGCACTAAGGCAGCTGCAGCCCCATCCCCTGTGTAGGTCACACTGCAGCTCAAGCGGTGCCCGAGCAGCTGTGGAGTCCTGCGGCTCTTCCTCTCCCTTCTCCCTCTGCAGCCCTGGGATTCAGCCCTGGGATTTGGCCCCCGAGAAGCAGCTCCCTGCTGGGCCACGGTGTCGGCAGGGCAGGGGCAGGCTGCAGCTGGGGAGAGGTACGCCACAGTGTTTGTTGTCTAATCATCTCCTGCCCCCGTGCCAGGAGCCGAGCGCACACAAACAGTCCTGGGCTCCGGTGAGAAGCACTGCCTGAGAGATAAGCCAGGCAAGGAAAACACATCCATCTTCATGTCTCTTGGCCTGAGATGCAGTTTCATCTGCTGGCATTTTCCTGGCAGAGGCTCAGGGCACACCACAATTCACCTGGGGAGCCAGACGCCGGGGAGCCAGCTCCCATTCCTGGCGAGAGGTGTCAGCCCCGGCTGGTGCAGGGTGCGATGGAGAAGGAGCTGGCGGCTGAGACCCTGTTGGTGCACAGGGAAGGGAGCTGACCCTGGGCTGAGCCCCTGTGGCAGCCTGGATCCGACTCAGCATCACCAACAGTTTGCTCCCCCGAGCCTCAGGGCCAGGCTCCCTGTTCGGCTCCTGTGCCAGGCTGTGCACCCGGCAGAGCCCGGGGAAAGAGCTCCCAGCGGCAGCACGGACGGAGCAGGAGTGGCTGGGACACACAGAGCCGAGCAGACTCGGCTCCA
>NW_008654102.1:6982-7257 GCF_000695815.1 Acanthisitta chloris | reverse complement strand
ATAAGAAGGCTGCTAGTGCCGTCTTGCAGCGCTCCCGACCTGCCAGCGCTCCGCAAATGAACGTCCCGGTGAAACGCCCCCCACCCTTGGCTCCCTCTGATCCCCTCCGAAGCCGATCCGAGACTGGAATGTCTCCTGGGATGTGATTCCCTCTAGCCTGAGGGGAACTGCGTTAATAAAACCCAGTGTGAGCGGTGGAGGCGATGGGGGAGGAGGCAGGCAGGGCTTGTGAGAAGAGGCTTTTATGAACAAGTCGCAGGTCTGCTGGAAATGTC
>NW_008654102.1:0-6859 GCF_000695815.1 Acanthisitta chloris | reverse complement strand
TCCTCAGCGAGCGCTGCTGAGCTCACCTCCCGGGATAGGTACCACTCCCCCAGCCCCTCCCGGCACAGCCTCCTTGCTGCTGGGACCCTCCTGCCCCTCCACATTGCTCAGGCACCATCCTGCAGTGTGATTTGCCTGTGAGGAGCAGCAGGTGTCCGTCCCAGGGATGTGCAGGGCAGCTTGGCATGCCAGGGCCACCGGGGCAAGGAGAGAGTGCTCCCCACACCTCGGAAGGATGGGCTGGCTGTGCTCATGGCAGGGAGGCAGCTGGACTGGTTGGTGCCAGGTGAGCAGAACCAAGCAGAACTGGGGTTCTGACTGAATGAAGCCACATGAAGGCAATAAGGATGTGAGCCAGGAGGGAAGAAAGAATGGAGAGCAAGCAAACTCAGTCCAGAGGAGATAACTGGGAAGCAAGATCATGTGGGATTTATTGGCACTCTCTTGGCTTCCATTGGGATGCAAAGTGCCTCTTGCAGCAGTGATTCCATGCCCTGCCATTCAGAGCTCTTACTACCCCAGATGCTGTGGGGAGGGATGAGTCTGTGACCTACACTGCATTGCCACTAACAAATGCCACTGAGATAAATTGGCTGTGGGACAGTGGCAGAACTCAGTTCACAAAGTGTTTTCCCACTTTCTCTTGGGCAGCATTTGCTGAACTCTGAGCCTGCATTATCACAAACTCAACTGTGGAAGCCTCAGATCCAAGGAAGCACCCAGAGACCACACTGAAGACTCTGAAGAACAGTCTAAAGGAACACCATGAGAGCTTGCACAAGACTGGGAATGAATTCAGCATGGCACGCACAGTGTCTGGCCTTTCCAGAGAGCTGAAGGGTTTGCTCAGACCACTGATTTTGCAAAGGCCAGGCTGCTCCTACAGAGAAGGATGTTTGCACTGTTCCTATGGAGGAGCCCATGGATGGACTCTGCGTTGAGCTCAGCACTTTGTGGTGGACATGGCAATTGAAAAAAGAGCATTTCAGCAGAAATCATGACAAATCAGAATGCACACCCAGGCTGTCCTGTGCACTTGCAGGGTTTATTGACCCTCCATGTGAAGAGGAGACACCACTGACTTCTTCTACAGAGGAAGGAAAAGAGGGGCTCCGGTATTTGGTATCCATCCGAGAGAAAGTATTGGAAGCTGATGGCTGGACAGCCTCAGTAGGACAGGGAGAGCAATGTGGTGATTTAAACTCATGAGACGTTTTGGAGAGCTAAGACAAAGGACCCCAAATCACTGGTCTCTGTGAACTGTTTGTGTAGAGGCTGCAGCATCACACAAGATCTCTGGCTGATGTACAGGCTATGTCTTTGCTTGGGGGGGCAATTACTGTTATATTCTAGTTCAAAGCAGTAGCTGTTCATGGGTTGGTGCTAACAACCCCTGAAGGTCACGGATAGCTCTGCCTTACACGCTGACCCTATCCTGCCTTCAGGAGTCAGTCTCATGTTTTACTATAGATGCCTGGGAGCCAGCAGTGCCCCCTGAGCTGTGCGTGGGGAACCACCAAGGCAGCTCTCCAGAGATGTTTGCTGTCTGTCTGCTGCAGAGGGGGAAACCAGACCATCCAGGGAGTAGCTGTGCCAGAGCGGAAGGGAATTGCCTCTGGGCAGACATTTGGGTGAGAAGGAAATGCTGAGCCCCAAGCCCATCGACCCAGACACTGCAGGTGAAATCAACAGGTAAAGCAGGGAGGCTAAAGGTGTGACATCCCTCCAGGGCCTACTCAGCACTGTTATCTCCTGTAAGGGGTGTGAGCTCCCTGCTTTGGACCACCTCAAACCTCTAGGCAGATCCCAGCCAGAAGAGAGGCAGCAAAGGGCAGGGTCTTATTGCTCAGATTCCCCAAACATACACCAAACAAACCTGTGCTGGCTTTTCACCTGCACTGCTTATGGGGCACTCTGCAGGCATGAAGAAAACAAACCAAAACAAAATTCCTGGGCTCGGGTTTGCTGACTTGTCCTGTATTCAGCAGGTGAATTCACAGTAACTGCTGTCTTCAGGATCTGATGATACCCCAGGAGTGTTTTGGAAGAGGTAATTTTTTGACTAGGTCTGTCTGAGGAATTTGGGGACACAAAAGCCCTTCTTTCAGTTACAACTGATGGCATCAGCCTTCAGCTGGGATCAGAACATGTCTCCAAGCATGCAAGCCCCAATTCTGGACGTGTGAATACAAAGGAAATGAAACTTCTGAGATGCAGCTGCCATGAGGAGATTTGGAAAAGTTCTCTTTCTACTGCCTCTCCTTTCTCCACCAGGAGATGAGGGCATCCACATTCCACATGTGGTACCTTCCTGCACTCACAGGTCACCAGGATGGATTCAGGTGGCACAGGTAAATGCAATGTACCTGCACCTCCCAGGAGCCATGGGCATGGCCAAGAAAAGCCTCTTCTGATGAGGAAGAGCTCCCTGGAAACCTGGAGCGAGCAGCTTAGGTCAGGTGTGCTCCAGCAGTCAGTCCCTAGGGCTCAAGCAGGAAACACTCATGATGTGAATGGATTCAGGTCCGGAAGTGAATGAGTTAAAATCCTTTCCTTTGCTTGGTGAAATTTATTGAAAACTACATTGTTCATCAGTTGAAACTTCACAGCTGTTGAGATTGCCCTCGGGGCAAACCACATCCAAGAAATGGCATGTAGATCCTGGGACTTGAAAGCTGAAACGGCACTCTGAGTGCTGCCTCCCCTTCCCTCGCAGTCACGTCTGGCCATCTGCAGCTCCTCCAGTTAGACTCCGTGGGTTTTCCTTCCTCCCTTTCTCATCTCCGACTCTTGCACTTTGTTTGGGGCAGTGTGTTTTGGCTGAAAAGGGACCGAGGAAGGATGCTGACAGCAAGAGGTCTGTGCTGGGAGTGTGCCCAGACCATGGCATGCAGAGTGAGACAGGGCTGTGTGCTATGCCACTGTGGTGATGCCAGTGAATAGCACCTACCTGTGCCACTGCTTCTTTGTTATCCCTTAGAGAATGGTGGTGAGGGAGGACTGTGGGAAGTGTGCCTTTTGCTCATGAAAAATCTGTGAATTCCATTCAGTGGTAGCAACTTGCCTGATTTTTTTAAAATGATTATTTGTCAGTTGTAACTCTGCTTGCAAAAGAGCTTTATAGGCTAAAGTAGTGCTTGCATATTTGCATCTGACCTGAGAGCTCTGTGTGAATTTAGGGACTGAAATCAGCCACTTGGCACAAACAAAATTAGGACTAGCAGGAGCCCAAAGATGAAAATAAAAGCAGGACACAAGAAACCCACTGACTGCATACATTCAGTCATAAGTGATTCATGGAGTAATTTGGAGTAGCAAACACATTGGTAAGAACTGGAGGTTTTGTTTCTTTCTTTTTTTGGGAGGGATTGTTCACAAACAAAAATATTGGCTAATTCATCAGACGATTTCTTCTGCTTTGAATAGTTTGCCCAGATCCCCGAGCAATCATCCCATGCAATTTGCTGTTAACCTAAATAACTTCAATTCAGGTACACCCAGAGCACTGCCCAGATCTGCCCCTGCATGCACTAATTAGGGTTCTCCAAGCACAAACCTGCAGCTTGGGAGGCAGGAGGCTCCAGCAGCATCTCCAGGTGGCTACTGGCTGGTGGTGGCCTGTGACAGGGACTGGGCAGGGATGTGCTGCAGCACGGCATGGCTGTGTGGGGAGTGTTTCTGCAGGAACATGACACTTGTGGGTGTCACCATGCCCTAAGCAAACGCCCTGTGAAGCTGCAGCCTGGTAAAAGCAGATCTGTGCTGTCGCTCTGTGGAGGGGCAGAGACAGGTAGGAGACACGGGGAGGCCACTACTGCATTCCTTACCTGTGAAACAGCCCCTTGAGATCCAAACACTCGGGGAATTCCTAGATCTCTTTGTAGCCACATCTTGGCTGCGACAGTGTGAGGATTTAAGTGAGGCAATCTCTGAGGGGGGAGGTTTCAATCTGCTTTTGGAGCAATGGGGAGAAAGCAGTTGGAAAAAACAGACCTGCCTTTTACAAACCTTGTCTTACCTGCTCCTGCTGTAAACAGGAGGGGATGTACTGGCCAGCCAGTGCACCAAGTTACCCAGAAATTACTGGTTTTGAGCAAATCTTTCCAGAAGTATTCAGGAATTAGTTACTGTCTTTCAGATTTATATGTCCCTTAATCCACAGTCAACCTTCAAGTGTAGGCAAGCCCTAACACTTGAACTATGTGAGGAGGGATCTTCTGGAGCAGGGGAAGAGAGTGAGGCAGAAATGAAGTTTTGATTGAATCAAAAATCAAAGTTGGGCTGAAAAACAGAGGAATTAGGGAATTTGGCCAGGGAAGTGGTGAAAACTGTTGTGGGATATTTAGATGCAATGGGGTTGGCCTGCACAAGTGCCCCAATGGGAAGATGACTCCTTGACATGGCTCTCACAGGGAGCACTGACACAGTGCTTCTACCTCCAGTGCTGAGGACTCTCCAGCTGGGAGCAGAGGGCTTGGAGTGGGTGGTGTGTGTGCGGGTGGAGTTGTGTACACTCAGCCTCTCAGACAGCCACAATACATTATCTCATTAGTAAAGCCAGGGTAGCTGTGCTCCTCAGCACATACTCGGCCTCCCACTGCACAGAAAAACTTTGTGTCTAATTAACCAAATCAAAGGGTCCCTCAGACACAGCTTAGAGCCACGCACTCAGCTTGAAACCCAGGCTCCTTCAGCAAGTAGTTCTGTGCATAGTGGAACTAATGAACCTTGATTTCTTATGGCTGGAGCTCTGGCATTCCCTGCACTCCCTGTAAGTCTGTCTTCTCCTCGCCCCAGCACATGCCAAGCTTCTTCCTATGACCAGGAGCAACCAAGAAGGGAAAGGAGCCCATGGTGTGGTAGCTCCAGCCCCACAACCTGATGGCTCAACAACACTCACGTGCTGATGGCAGAGAGCTGAGCTCTCTCCCCGAGGGCTTCCTTGCAGCAAGGGGCTCCCTGAGGTCATCCTTGTTTTTCACGCCTGCCTTTTTTCTCGTCTGTCTTTAAAACCTGTGTTTCCTGACAAGTGCTCATGGCTTGCTGGACAGGGCTGCACAGGGCAGGGAACCTTGTTTCCCCAGGATGCATGGCTGGGAAAAGGAGAAAGTGCAGGTGCTGCTGAGGCAGGGGCTTTCCAGTCACATTCCTCTGGTTTTACAGTTGCTTGGGCCCTCTCTGTTAGTGGGAAAAGACAGGCAAACGCCAGATGTGAATTGCTGCTGTTTGAGCTGAAAGCAGAACTGCACAGCTCCTGGGGCAGGTGAACTCCCTGGTGCTGGGAGAGGAAGGATTTGGGGGTGTTACCCCTCAGAAGAGGAGACCAAAGTGGTGTTTGAGGCACAATCCCTTTCCTCAGGGGTGTAGGAGTTGCAGCTCTCCCCTGCCTGCCCAGCTCCTAACAGCATGCCTTACAAATGCTTTTCTCTTCCCCTTGTGCTGGAAATTTGATTCTACAAAAACACTTACACAGCAGCTAATTGCCAGCCCTGCAGTGACTTAGCTCTCTAATTCCTGCCAGTCAATGAACCAGCCCAAAGAGCTGGTTTTCATAACATTCTGAATGTAGGAACACAGCCCCGGAGACATAACATAGCTGGGATTTTTTTTCCTGGACAACTTCTGGATCCTTCTCAATTTTGTACATTTCTTTCACTCCATAGGGCATAAGGAACATGCAGAGATGGAGCAGGCAACAAGGCCCATTCCAGGGAGACACTGAGCAGACATGGACCCACAGAGGCCCCGGAGACCAGTGGGGGTGCCAGGAAAGAGATGATAGTCAGGAAATTGGTTTGAAGGTAAGACTGGCGTCGTCCAGCCTGTCTGCTCATGATTTGAGGGCTCATCATCATCTTTTCATGGATTCCTACTGCCCAACAATGTCCACGCCTTGCAAAGTGTGCCTTGATCTGCTGGTTTGTATCCAGAGGGCTGCTGAAAATATTGTTGTGCTGGCCAGTGGCATAGACCACATCATTCCTGCCTGTGCTCCTCCCTGGCACCCTCTGTTTCTCTGCCCCAATTGTGGAGCACTCGTCTTCCCTCTCCCAGCCCATCATTATCCACCTCTCCTCCACCCATCATTTCCCATGCAACAGAGACTGTCTCCATCGCCCATTCCCAACAAGCCCCTTCATGCTCTCTCCTGCTCTGCTCCACACCTGGGAGAAGCACCCTCTGAGCATTTGCAAAGCCACCACATCTCCCTCCTTGAAGTACTCCTTTGTCGTGACATCTCAGCAGGTACCATCGCAGCGGAGCTGTCCTGCTTTGCTCATCTCCTGCCCGCAGTGCCTCCCTGCTCCCCCTGCCTGCTCCTTGTTCCTGCACTGTTGGGACTGCACAGAGCTCTGCCCCTTGGCATAGGCTCGGTGGCTCTGCAGCACTCGGTGGGTCATGGCCCTCACCCAGTGGTGGGAGCCCAAAAATGAGCTAAACCACATTAGGACTCCAGAGTGACTCCAGTGACTCCAGAGAAGGTGAGTTGCTTCACCTGTGAGTGCTGAATTTGGGCACAGTGAGATACCAGTTCCCCCTGAAAGCATTTGCTGTCCCAGTTGGCTCCGGCATAGCGGTACAGACTGAAATGCAAAGCCCACACTGATTTTGGAGCAGGTAGAGCTGTGGACAGTGTGTGCTACGGAGGCAGAAGCCATCGCACGAGTACAAATCATCCCTCCTCTGCGGCTCCTGGAGAGGAAGCTGCAGCCAGGTGCGGGTCAGCATCTCCTGCCAGGTGACTACCACAGGACAAGAATTGGCCTTAAGTTGCGGCAGGGGAAGTTTAGGTTGGGTATGAGGAAAACTCCGTGTCCCGGCCGGGACCGGGACGGGCCGCGCGCGCCCTCTGGCGGGG
>NW_008654101.1:1398-1608 GCF_000695815.1 Acanthisitta chloris | reverse complement strand
ACACCTCTTAGACACCTCCAGGGATGGAAGAGTCACCACCTCCCTGGGCAATATCCCAGTGCCTGAACACCCTCACAGCGAAAACTTTTCTCCTAACATCTCCTCTGACTTTGCCCTGGCTCAGCTCACGGCCATTCCCTCTAGTCCTCTCCCTGCAGCCATGGCAGGACACCCATCCCCCACCTCTCTCCAACCCTAGCCAGGAGTTGC
>NW_008654101.1:0-594 GCF_000695815.1 Acanthisitta chloris | reverse complement strand
CAATATCCCAGTGCTTGAGCACCATTCCCTCTATGGAATCATAGAGTCATCAAGGTTGGAGGAGACTAAGATCATCAAGTCCAACCATTAATCTGTCACTGCTCTAAACCATCTCCTCCACCAGCAGGTCCAGACACCTCTTAGACACCTCCATGGTGACTCCACCACCTCCCTGGGCAACCTCTCAATCCCTGACCCCTCCTCAGAGTGAAAGAACCTCCTGGAACATTCCATACTTGGTTCTCCACCCCTTGAGATGCTCTTGGCAAGGGTTGATGATGAGGTGAGGATGAAGAGGGAGGTCTTACCTGCACTGGCTGGTCTCTGGGGCAGCCCTGGGGACACCGTGTTCCTCTGCAGCGTTGGCTGTTGGGGTGACAGCAGCCTGGGGTCAGTCAGAGAGGAGGTCACCAAGGATTGGGTCACCAAGGAGCTGCCAGGGTTGCTGAACTGCAGAGTGTTCTGGTTGCTCACGGGCACCGTCACGGGCATGGCGAAGTTTGGAGCTGGCACTGAGGACTGAGCACAGAGCAGGGGGGAAAAGGGACAGAAATGAGGTCCTGAAGGTCCACAGGAGCACCAACATCTGCTCCT